>NW_026600551.1:0-199491 GCF_029448725.1 Salvelinus fontinalis
TCCAATATTGCAACTTGCTGAAAACTGTCCACAGTGTTCCTATCATCCAGTTCTAACAGTACTGGGAAAAAAATCACTTACAGAGTGCATCAAACATGATTTAGAGCTTGTTTATGAAAAAGTGTTTATTTCTGTATTTCAACATGATTTAGAGCTTGTTTATGAAAAAGTGTTTATTTCTGTATTTCAACATGATTTGGAGCTTGTTTTTGGAAAAGTGTTAATTTCTGTATTTCAACATGATTTAGAGCTTGTTTATGAAAAAGTGTTTATTTCTGTATTTCAAAATGATTTGGAGCTTGTTTTTGGAAAAGTGTTTATTTCTGTATTTCAACATGATTTGGAGCTTGTTTTTGGAAAGTGTTTATTTCTGTATTCCAATATTGCAACTTGCTGAAAACTGTCCACAGTGTTCCTATCATCCAGTTCTAACAGTACTGGGAAAAAAATCACTTACAGAGTGCATCAAACATGATTTAGAGCTTGTTTATGAAAAAGTGTTTATTTCTGTATTTCAACATGATTTGTAGCTTGTTTTTGGAAAAGTGTTAATTTCTGTATTTCAACATGATTTAGAGCTTGTTTATGAAAAAGTGTTTATTTCTGTATTTCAACATGATTTGGAGCTTGTTTTTGGAAAAGTGTTAATTTCTGTATTTCAACATGATTTAGAGCTTGTTTATGAAAAAGTGTTTATTTCTGTATTTCAACATGATTTAGAGCTTGTTTATGAAAAAGTGTTTATTTCTGTATTTCAACATGATTTGGAGCTTGTTTTTGGAAAAGTGTTAATTTCTGTATTTCAACATGATTTGGAGCTTGTTTATGAAAAAGTGTTTATTTCTGTATTTCAAAATGATTTGGAGCTTGTTTTTGGAAAAGTGTTTATTTCTGTATTTCAACATGATTTGGAGCTTGTTTTTGGAAAGTGTTTATTTCTGTATTCCAATATTGCAACTTGCTGAAAACTGTCCACAGTGTTCCTATCATCCAGTTCTAACAGTACTGGGAAAAAAATCACTTACAGAGTGCATCAAACATGATTTAGAGCTTGTTTATGAAAAAGTGTTTATTTCTGTATTTCAACATGATTTAGAGCTTGTTTATGAAAAAGTGTTTATTTCTGTATTTCAACATGATTTGGAGCTTGTTTTTGGAAAAGTGTTAATTTCTGTATTTCAACATGATTTAGAGCTTGTTTATGAAAAAGTGTTTATTTCTGTATTTCAAAATGATTTGGAGCTTGTCTTTGGAAAAGTGTTTATTTCTGTATTTCAACATGATTTGGAGCTTGTTTTTGGAAAGTGTTTATTTCTGTATTCCAATATTGCAACTTGCTGAAAACTGTCCACAGTGTTCCTATCATCCAGTTCTAACAGTACTGGGAAAAAAATCACTTACAGAGTGCATCAAACATGATTTAGAGCTTGTTTATGAAAAAGTGTTTATTTCTGTATTTCAACATGATTTGTAGCTTGTTTTTGGAAAAGTGTTAATTTCTGTATTTCAACATGATTTAGAGCTTGTTTATGAAAAAGTGTTTATTTCTGTATTTCAACATGATTTGGAGCTTGTTTTTGGAAAAGTGTTAATTTCTGTATTTCAACATGATTTAGAGCTTGTTTATGAAAAAGTGTTTATTTCTGTATTTCAACATGATTTGGAGCTTGTTTTTGAAAAAGTGTTTATTTCTGTATTTCAACATGATTTGGAGCTTGTTTTTGGAAAAGTGTTTATTTCTGTATTTCAACATGATTTAGAGCGTGTTTATGAAAAAGTGTTTATTTCTGTATTTCAACATGATTTGGAGCTTGTTTTTGGAACGGTGTTTATTTCTGTATTTCAACATGATTTGGAGCTTGTTTTTGGAAAAGTGTTTATTTCTGTATTCCAATATTGCAACTTGCTGAAAACTGTCCACAGTGTTCCTATCATCCAGTTCTAACAGTACTGGGGGAAAAATCACTTACAGAGTGCATCAAACATGATTTAGAGCTTGTTTATGAAAAAGTGTTTATTTCTGTATTTCAACATGATTTGGAGCTTGTTTTTGGAAAAGTGTTAATTTCTGTATTTCAACATGATTTAGAGCTTGTTTATGAAAAAGTGTTTATTTCTGTATTTCAACATGATTTGGAGCTTGTTTTTGAAAAAGTGTTTATTTCTGTATTTCAACATGATTTGTAGCTTGTTTTTGGAAAAGTGTTTATTTCTGTATTTCAACATGATTTAGAGCTTGTTTATGAAAAAGTGTTTATTTCTGTATTTCAACATGATTTGGAGCTTGTTTTTGGAAAAGTGTTAATTTCTGTATTTCAACATGATTTAGAGCTTGTTTATGAAAAAGTGTTTATTTCTGTATTTCAACATGATTTGGAGCTTGTTTTTGAAAAAGTGTTTATTTCTGTATTTCAACATGATTTGGAGCTTGTTTTTGGAAAAGTGTTTATTTCTGTATTTCAACATGATTTGGAGCTTGTTTTTGGAAAAGTGTTAATTTCTGTATTTCAACATGATTTAGAGCTTGTTTATGAAAAAGTGTTTATTTCTGTATTTCAACATGATTTGGAGCTTGTTTTTGGAAAAGTGTTTATTTCTGTATTTCAACATGATTTGGAGCTTGTTTTTGGAAAGTGTTTATTTCTGTATTCCAATATTGCAACTTGCTGAAAACTGTCCACAGTGTTCCTATCATCCAGTTCTAACAGTACTGGGGGAAAAATCACTTACAGAGTGCATCAAACATGATTTAGAGCTTGTTTATGAAAAAGTGTTTATTTCTGTATTTCAACATGATTTGGAGCTTGTTTTTGGAAAAGTGTTATTTTCAGTATTTCAACATGATTCAGAGCTTGTTTATGAAAAAGTGTTTATTTCTGTATTTCAACATGATTTGGAGCTTGTTTTTGTAAAAGTGTTTATTTCTGTATTTCAACACGATTTGGAGCTTGTTTTTGGAAAAGTGTTTATTTCTGTATTCCAATATTGCTACTTGCTGAAAACTGTCCACAGTGATCCTATCATCCAGTTCTAACAGTACTGAAAAAAAATCACTTACAGAGTGCATCAAACATGATTTAGAGCTTGTTTATGAAAAAGTGTTTATTTCTGTATTTCAACATGATTTGTAGCTTGTTTTTGGAAAAGTGTTAATTTCTGTATTTCAACATGATTTAGAGCTTGTTTATGAAAAAGTGTTTATTTCTGTATTTCAACATGATTTAGAGCTTGTTTATGAAAAAGTGTTTATTTCTGTATTTCAACATGATTTGGAGCTTGTTTTTGGAAAAGTGTTTATTTCTGTATTTCAACATGATTTGGAGCTTGTTTTTGGAAAATGTTTATTTCTGTATTCCAATATTGCAACTTGCTGAAAACTGTCCACAGTGTTCCTATCATCCAGTTCTAACAGTACTGGGGAAAAAAATCACTTACAGAGTGCATCAAACATGATTTAGAGCTTGTTTATGAAAAAGTGTTTATTTCTGTATTTCAACATGATTTAGAGCTTGTTTATGAAAAAGTGTTTATTTCTGTATTTCAACATGATTTGGAGCTTGTTTTTGAAAAAGTGTTTATTTCTGTATTTCAACATGATTTTGAGCTTGTTTTTGGAAAAGTGTTTATTTCTGTATTTCAACATGATTTGGAGCTTGTTTTTGGAAAAGTGTTAATTTCTGTATTTCAACATGATTTAGAGCTTGTTTATGAAAAAGTGTTTATTTCTGTATTTCAACATGATTTGGAGCTTGTTTTTGGAAAAGTGTTTATTTCTGTATTTCAACATGATTTGGAGCTTGTTTTTGGAAAGTGTTTATTTCTGTATTCCAATATTGCAACTTGCTGAAAACTGTCCACAGTGTTCCTATCATCCACTTCTAACAGTACTGGGGAGAAAATCACTTACAGAGTGCACAAACATGATTTAGAGCTTGTTTATGAAAAAGTGTTTATTTCTGTATTTCAACATGATTTGTAGCTTGTTTTTGGAAAAGTGTTAATTTCTGTATTTCAACATGATTTAGAGCTTGTTTATGAAAAAGTGTTTATTTCTGTATTTCAACATGATTTGGAGCTTGTTTTTGGAAAAGTGTTAATTTCTGTATTTCAACATGATTTAGAGCTTGTTTATGAAAAAGTGTTTATTTCTGTATTTCAACATGATTTGGAGCTTGTTTTTGGAAAAGTGTTAATTTCTGTATTTCAACATGATTTAGAGCTTGTTTATGAAAAAGTGTTTATTTCTGTATTTCAACATGATTTGGAGCTTGTTTTTGGAAAAGTGTTTATTTCTGTATTTCAACATGATTTGGAGCTTGTTTTTGGAAAGTGTTTATTTCTGTATTCCAATATTGCAACTTGCTGAAAACTGTCCACAGTGTTCCTATCATCCACTTCTAACAGTACTGGGGAGAAAATCACTTACAGAGTGCACAAACATGATTTAGAGCTTGTTTATGAAAAAGTGTTTATTTCTGTATTTCAACATGATTTGTAGCTTGTTTTTGGAAAAGTGTTAATTTCTGTATTTCAACATGATTTAGAGCTTGTTTATGAAAAAGTGTTTATTTCTGTATTTCAACATGATTTGGAGCTTGTTTTTGGAAAAGTGTTAATTTCTGTATTTCAACATGATTTAGAGCTTGTTTATGAAAAAGTGTTTATTTCTGTATTTCAACATGATTTGGAGCTTGTTTTTGGAAAAGTGTTTATTTCTGTATTTCAACATGATTTGGAGCTTGTTTTTGGAAAGTGTTTATTTCTGTATTCCAATATTGCAACTTGCTGAAAACTGTCCACAGTGTTCCTATCATCCAGTTCTAACAGTACTGGGAAAAAAATCACTTACAGAGTGCATCAAACATGATTTAGAGCTTGTTTATGAAAAAGTGTTTATTTCTGTATTTCAACATGATTTAGAGCTTGTTTATGAAAAAGTGTTTATTTCTGTATTTCAACATGATTTGGAGCTTGTTTTTGGAAAAGTGTTAATTTCTGTATTTCAACATGATTTAGAGCTTGTTTATGAAAAAGTGTTTATTTCTGTATTTCAAAATGATTTGGAGCTTGTTTTTGGAAAAGTGTTTATTTCTGTATTTCAACATGATTTGGAGCTTGTTTTTGGAAAGTGTTTATATCTGTATTCCAATATTGCAACTTGCTGAAAACTGTCCACAGTGTTGCTATCATCCAGTTCTAACAGTACTGGGAAAAAAATCACTTACAGAGTGCATCAAACATGATTTAGAGCTTGTTTATGAAAAAGTGTTTATTTCTGTATTTCAACATGATTTGTAGCTTGTTTTTGGAAAAGTGTTAATTTCTGTATTTCAACATGATTTAGAGCTTGTTTATGAAAAAGTGTTTATTTCTGTATTTCAACATGATTTGGAGCTTGTTTTTGGAAAAGTGTTAATTTCTGTATTTCAACATGATTTAGAGCTTGTTTATGAAAAAGTGTTTATTTCTGTATTTCAACATGATTTGGAGCTTGTTTTTGAAAAAGTGTTTATTTCTGTATTTCAACATGATTTGTAGCTTGTTTTTGGAAAAGTGTTAATTTCTGTATTTCAACATGATTTAGAGCTTGTTTATGAAAAAGTGTTTATTTCTGTATTTCAACATGATTTGGAGCTTGTTTTTGGAAAAGTGTTAATTTCTGTATTTCAACATGATTTAGAGCTTGTTTATGAAAAAGTGTTTATTTCTGTATTTCAACATGATTTGGAGCTTGTTTTTGAAAAAGTGTTTATTTCTGTATTTCAACATGATTTGGAGCTTGTTTTTGGAAAGTGTTTATTTCTGTATTCCAATATTGCAACTTGCTGAAAACTGTCCACAGTGTTCCTATCATCCAGTTCTAACAGTACTGGGAAAAAAATCACTTACAGAGTGCATCAAACATGATTTAGAGCTTGTTTATGAAAAAGTGTTTATTTCTGTATTTCAACATGATTTAGAGCTTGTTTATGAAAAAGTGTTTATTTCTGTATTTCAACATGATTTGGAGCTTGTTTTTGGAAAAGTGTTAATTTCTGTATTTCAACATGATTTAGAGCTTGTTTATGAAAAAGTGTTTATTTCTGTATTTCAAAATGATTTGGAGCTTGTTTTTGGAAAAGTGTTTATTTCTGTATTTCAACATGATTTGGAGCTTGTTTTTGGAAAGTGTTTATTTCTGTATTCCAATATTGCAACTTGCTGAAAACTGTCCACAGTGTTCCTATCATCCAGTTCTAACAGTACTGGGAAAAAAATCACTTACAGAGTGCATCAAACATGATTTAGAGCTTGTTTATGAAAAAGTGTTTATTTCTGTATTTCAACATGATTTGTAGCTTGTTTTTGGAAAAGTGTTAATTTCTGTATTTCAACATGATTTAGAGCTTGTTTATGAAAAAGTGTTTATTTCTGTATTTCAACATGATTTGGAGCTTGTTTTTGGAAAAGTGTTAATTTCTGTATTTCAACATGATTTAGAGCTTGTTTATGAAAAAGTGTTTATTTCTGTATTTCAACATGATTTGGAGCTTGTTTTTGAAAAAGTGTTTATTTCTGTATTTCAACATGATTTGTAGCTTGTTTTTGGAAAAGTGTTAATTTCTGTATTTCAACATGATTTAGAGCTTGTTTATGAAAAAGTGTTTATTTCTGTATTTCAACATGATTTGGAGCTTGTTTTTGGAAAAGTGTTAATTTCTGTATTTCAACATGATTTAGAGCTTGTTTATGAAAAAGTGTTTATTTCTGTATTTCAACATGATTTGGAGCTTGTTTTTGAAAAAGTGTTTATTTCTGTATTTCAACATGATTTGGAGCTTGTTTTTGGAAAGTGTTTATTTCTGTATTCCAATATTGCAACTTGCTGAAAACTGTCCACAGTGTTCCTATCATCCACTTCTAACAGTACTGGGGAGAAAATCACTTACAGAGTGCACAAACATGATTTAGAGCTTGTTTATGAAAAAGTGTTTATTTCTGTATTTCAACATGATTTGTAGCTTGTTTTTGGAAAAGTGTTCATTTCTGTATTTCAACATGATTTAGAGCTTGTTTATGAAAAAGTGTTTATTTCTGTATTTCAACATGATTTGGAGCTTGTTTTTGGAAAAGTGTTAATTTCTGTATTTCAACATGATTTAGAGCTTGTTTATGAAAAAGTGTTTATTTCTGTATTTCAACATGATTTGGAGCTTGTTTTTGGAAAAGTGTTAATTTCTGTATTTCAACATGATTTAGAGCTTGTTTATGAAAAAGTGTTTATTTCTGTATTTCAACATGATTTGGAGCTTGTTTTTGGAAAAGTGTTTATTTCTGTATTTCAACATGATTTGGAGCTTGTTTTTGGAAAGTGTTTATTTCTGTATTCCAATATTGCAACTTGCTGAAAACTGTCCACAGTGTTCCTATCATCCACTTCTAACAGTACTGGGGAGAAAATCACTTACAGAGTGCACAAACATGATTTAGAGCTTGTTTATGAAAAAGTGTTTATTTCTGTATTTCAACATGATTTGTAGCTTGTTTTTGGAAAAGTGTTAATTTCTGTATTTCAACATGATTTAGAGCTTGTTTATGAAAAAGTGTTTATTTCTGTATTTCAACATGATTTGGAGCTTGTTTTTGGAAAAGTGTTAATTTCTGTATTTCAACATGATTTAGAGCTTGTTTATGAAAAAGTGTTTATTTCTGTATTTCAACATGATTTGGAGCTTGTTTTTGGAAAAGTGTTTATTTCTGTATTTCAACATGATTTGGAGCTTGTTTTTGGAAAGTGTTTATTTCTGTATTCCAATATTGCAACTTGCTGAAAACTGTCCACAGTGTTCCTATCATCCAGTTCTAACAGTACTGGGAAAAAAATCACTTACAGAGTGCATCAAACATGATTTAGAGCTTGTTTATGAAAAAGTGTTTATTTCTGTATTTCAACATGATTTAGAGCTTGTTTATGAAAAAGTGTTTATTTCTGTATTTCAACATGATTTGGAGCTTGTTTTTGGAAAAGTGTTAATTTCTGTATTTCAACATGATTTAGAGCTTGTTTATGAAAAAGTGTTTATTTCTGTATTTCAAAATGATTTGGAGCTTGTTTTTGGAAAAGTGTTTATTTCTGTATTTCAACATGATTTGGAGCTTGTTTTTGGAACGGTGTTTATTTCTGTATTTCAACATGATTTGGAGCTTGTTTTTGGAAAAGTGTTTATTTCTGTATTCCAATATTGCAACTTGCTGAAAACTGTCCACAGTGTTCCTATCATCCAGTTCTAACAGTACTGGGGGAAAAATCACTTACAGAGTGCATCAAACATGATTTAGAGCTTGTTTATGAAAAAGTGTTTATTTCTGTATTTCAACATGATTTGGAGCTTGTTTTTGGAAAAGTGTTAATTTCTGTATTTCAACATGATTTAGAGCTTGTTTATGAAAAAGTGTTTATTTCTGTATTTCAACATGATTTGGAGCTTGTTTTTGAAAAAGTGTTTATTTCTGTATTTCAACATGATTTGTAGCTTGTTTTTGGAAAAGTGTTTATTTCTGTATTTCAACATGATTTAGAGCTTGTTTATGAAAAAGTGTTTATTTCTGTATTTCAACATGATTTGGAGCTTGTTTTTGGAAAAGTGTTAATTTCTGTATTTCAACATGATTTAGAGCTTGTTTATGAAAAAGTGTTTATTTCTGTATTTCAACATGATTTGGAGCTTGTTTTTGAAAAAGTGTTTATTTCTGTATTTCAACATGATTTGGAGCTTGTTTTTGGAAAAGTGTTATTTTCTGTATTTCAACATGATTCAGAGCTTGTTTATGAAAAAGTGTTTATTTCTGTATTTCAACATGATTTGGAGCTTGTTTTTGTAAAAGTGTTTATTTCTGTATTTCAACACGATTTGGAGCTTGTTTTTGGAAAAGTGTTTATTTCTGTATTCCAATATTGCTACTTGCTGAAAACTGTCCACAGTGATCCTATCATCCAGTTCTAACAGTACTGAAAAAAAATCACTTACAGAGTGCATCAAACATGATTTAGAGCTTGTTTATGAAAAAGTGTTTATTTCTGTATTTCAACATGATTTGTAGCTTGTTTTTGGAAAAGTGTTAATTTCTGTATTTCAACATGATTTAGAGCTTGTTTATGAAAAAGTGTTTATTTCTGTATTTCAACATGATTTGGAGCTTGTTTTTGGAAAAGTGTTAATTTCTGTATTTCAACATGATTTAGAGCTTGTTTATGAAAAAGTGTTTATTTCTGTATTTCAACATGATTTGGAGCTTGTTTTTGGAAAAGTGTTTATTTCTGTATTTCAACATGATTTGGAGCTTGTTTTTGGAAAGTGTTTATTTCTGTATTCCAATATTGCAACTTGCTGAAAACTGTCCACAGTGTTCCTATCATCCACTTCTAACAGTACTGGGGAAAAAATCACTTACAGAGTGCATCAAACATGATTTAGAGCTTGTTTATGAAAAAGTGTTTATTTCTGTATTTCAACATGATTTGTAGCTTGTTTTTGGAAAAGTGTTAATTTCTGTATTTCAACATGATTTAGAGCTTGTTTATGAAAAAGTGTTTATTTCTGTATTTCAACATGATTTGGAGCTTGTTTTTGGAAAAGTGTTAATTTCTGTATTTCAACATGATTTAGAGCTTGTTTATGAAAAAGTGTTTATTTCTGTATTTCAACATGATTTGGAGCTTGTTTTTGGAAAAGTGTTTATTTCTGTATTTCAACATGATTTGGAGCTTGTTTTTGGAAAGTGTTTATTTCTGTATTCCAATATTGCAACTTGCTGAAAACTGTCCACAGTGTTCCTATCATCCACTTCTAACAGTACTGGGAAAAAAATCACTTACAGAGTGCATCAAACATGATTTAGAGCTTGTTTATGAAAAAGTGTTTATTTCTGTATTTCAACATGATTTAGAGCTTGTTATTGAAAAAGTGTTTATTTCTGTATTTCAACATGATTTGGAGCTTGTTTTTGGAAAAGTGTTTATTTCTGTATTTAAACATGATTTGGAGCTTGTTTTTGGAAAAGTGTTAATTTCTGTATTTCAACATGATTTAGAGCTTGTTTATGAAAAAGTGTTTATTTCTGTATTTCAACATGATTTGGAGCTTGTTTTTGAAAAAGTGTTTATTTCTGTATTTCAACATGATTTGGAGCTTGTTTTTGGAAAAGTGTTTATTTCTGTATTTCAACATGATTTGGAGCTTGTTTTTGGAAAAGTGTTAATTTCTGTATTTCAACATGATTTAGAGCTTGTTTATGAAAAAGTGTTTATTTCTGTATTTCAACATGATTTGGAGCTTGTTTTTGGAAAAGTGTTTATTTCTGTATTTCAACATGATTTGGAGCTTGTTTTTGGAAAGTGTTTATTTCTGTATTCCAATATTGCAACTTGCTGAAAACTGTCCACAGTGTTCCTATCATCCAGTTCTAACAGTACTGGGAAAAAAATCACTTACAGAGTGCATCAAACATGATTTAGAGCTTGTTTATGAAAAAGTGTTTATTTCTGTATTTCAACATGATTTGGAGCTTGTTTTTGAAAAAGTGTTTATTTCTGTATTTCAACATGATTTGGAGCTTGTTTTTGGAAAAGTGTTAATTTCTGTATTTCAACATGATTTAGAGCTTGTTTATGAAAAAGTGTTTATTTCTGTATTTCAACATGATTTGGAGCTTGTTTTTGAAAAAGTGTTTATTTCTGTATTTCAACATGATTTGGAGCTTGTTTTTGGAAAAGTGTTTATTTCTGTATTTAAACATGATTTGGAGCTTGTTTTTGGAAAAGTGTTAATTTCTGTATTTCAACATGATTTAGAGCTTGTTTATGAAAAAGTGTTTATTTCTGTATTTCAACATGATTTGGAGCTTGTTTTTGAAAAAGTGTTTATTTCTGTATTTCAACATGATTTGGAGCTTGTTTTTGGAAAAGTGTTTATTTCTGTATTTCAACATGATTTGGAGCTTGTTTTTGGAAAAGTGTTAATTTCTGTATTTCAACATGATTTAGAGCTTGTTTATGAAAAAGTGTTTATTTCTGTATTTCAACATGATTTGGAGCTTGTTTTTGGAAAAGTGTTTATTTCTGTATTTCAACATGATTTGGAGCTTGTTTTTGGAAAGTGTTTATTTCTGTATTCCAATATTGCAACTTGCTGAAAACTGTCCACAGTGTTCCTATCATCCAGTTCTAACAGTACTGGGGAAAAAATCACTTACAGAGTGCATCAAACATGATTTAGAGCTTGTTTATGAAAAAGTGTTTATTTCTGTATTTCAACATGATTTGGAGCTTGTTTTTGGAAAAGTGTTAATTTCTGTATTTCAACATGATTTAGAGCTTGTTTATGAAAAAGTGTTTATTTCTGTATTTCAACATGATTTGGAGCTTGTTTTTGAAAAAGTGTTTATTTCTGTATTTCAACATGATTTGGAGCTTGTTTTTGGAAAAGTGTTTATTTCTGTATTTCAACATGATTTGGAGCTTGTTTTTGGAAAAGTGTTAATTTCTGTATTTCAACATGATTTAGAGCTTGTTTATGAAAAAGTGTTTATTTCTGTATTTCAACATGATTTGGAGCTTGTTTTTGGAAAAGTGTTTATTTCTGTATTTCAACATGATTTGGAGCTTGTTTTTGGAAAGTGTTTATTTCTGTATTCCAATATTGCAACTTGCTGAAAACTGTCCACAGTGTTCCTATCATCCAGTTCTAACAGTACTGGGAAAAAAATCACTTACAGAGTGCATCAAACATGATTTAGAGCTTGTTTATGAAAAAGTGTTTATTTCTGTATTTCAACATGATTTGGAGCTTGTTTTTGGAAAAGTGTTAATTTCTGTATTTCAACATGATTTAGAGCTTGTTTATGAAAAAGTGTTTATTTCTGTATTTCAACATGATTTGGAGCTTGTTTTTGAAAAAGTGTTTATTTCTGTATTTCAACATTATTTGGAGCTTGTTTTTGGAAAAGTGTTTATTTCTGTATTTCAACATGATTTGGAGCTTGTTTTTGGAAAAGTGTTAATTTCTGTATTTCAACATGATTTAGAGCTTGTTTATGAAAAAGTGTTTATTTCTGTATTTCAACATGATTTGGAGCTTGTTTTTGGAAAAGTGTTTATTTCTGTATTTCAACATGATTTGGAGCTTGTTTTTGGAAAGTGTTTATTTCTGTATTCCAATATTGCAACTTGCTGAAAACTGTCCACAGTGTTCCTATCATCCAGTTCTAACAGTACTGGGAAAAAAATCACTTACAGAGTGCATCAAACATGATTTAGAGCTTGTTTATGAAAAAGTGTTTATTTCTGTATTTCAACATGATTTGGAGCTTGTTTTTGAAAAAGTGTTTATTTCTGTATTTCAACATGATTTGGAGCTTGTTTTTGGAAAAGTGTTAATTTCTGTATTTCAACATGATTTAGAGCTTGTTTATGAAAAAGTGTTTATTTCTGTATTTCAACATGATTTGGAGCTTGTTTTTGAAAAAGTGTTTATTTCTGTATTTCAACATGATTTGGAGCTTGTTTTTGGAAAAGTGTTTATTTCTGTATTTAAACATGATTTGGAGCTTGTTTTTGGAAAAGTGTTAATTTCTGTATTTCAACATGATTTAGAGCTTGTTTATGAAAAAGTGTTTATTTCTGTATTTCAACATGATTTGGAGCTTGTTTTTGAAAAAGTGTTTATTTCTGTATTTCAACATGATTTGGAGCTTGTTTTTGGAAAAGTGTTTATTTCTGTATTTCAACATGATTTGGAGCTTGTTTTTGGAAAAGTGTTAATTTCTGTATTTCAACATGATTTAGAGCTTGTTTATGAAAAAGTGTTTATTTCTGTATTTCAACATGATTTGGAGCTTGTTTTTGGAAAAGTGTTTATTTCTGTATTTAAACATGATTTGGAGCTTGTTTTTGGAAAAGTGTTAATTTCTGTATTTCAACATGATTTAGAGCTTGTTTATGAAAAAGTGTTTATTTCTGTATTTCAACATGATTTGGAGCTTGTTTTTGGAAAAGTGTTAATTTCTGTATTTCAACATGATTTAGAGCTTGTTTATGAAAAAGTGTTTATTTCTGTATTTCAACATGATTTGGAGCTTGTTTTTGAAAAAGTGTTTATTTCTGTATTTCAACATGATTTGGAGCTTGTTTTTGGAAAAGTGTTAATTTCTGTATTTCAACATGATTTAGAGCTTGTTTATGAAAAAGTGTTTATTTCTGTATTTCAACATGATTTGGAGCTTGTTTTTGGAAAAGTGTTTATTTCTGTATTTCAACATGATTTGGAGCTTGTTTTTGGAAAGTGTTTATTTCTGTATTCCAATATTGCAACTTGCTGAAAACTGTCCACAGTGTTCCTATCATCCAGTTCTAACAGTACTGGGAAAAAAATCACTTACAGAGTGCATCAAACATGATTTAGAGCTTGTTTATGAAAAAGTGTTTATTTCTGTATTTCAACATGATTTGGAGCTTGTTTTTGAAAAAGTGTTTATTTCTGTATTTCAACATGATTTGGAGCTTGTTTTTGGAAAAGTGTTAATTTCTGTATTTCAACATGATTTAGAGCTTGTTTATGAAAAAGTGTTTATTTCTGTATTTCAACATGATTTGGAGCTTGTTTTTGAAAAAGTGTTTATTTCTGTATTTCAACATGATTTGGAGCTTGTTTTTGGAAAAGTGTTTATTTCTGTATTTAAACATGATTTGGAGCTTGTTTTTGGAAAAGTGTTAATTTCTGTATTTCAACATGATTTAGAGCTTGTTTATGAAAAAGTGTTTATTTCTGTATTTCAACATGATTTGGAGCTTGTTTTTGGAAAAGTGTTTATTTCTGTATTTCAACATGATTTGGAGCTTGTTTTTGGAAAGTGTTTATTTCTGTATTCCAATATTGCAACTTGCTGAAAACTGTCCACAGTGTTCCTATCATCCAGTTCTAACAGTACTGGGGAAAAAATCACTTACAGAGTGCATCAAACATGATTTAGAGCTTGTTTATGAAAAAGTGTTTATTTCTGTATTTCAACATGATTTGGAGCTTGTTTTTGGAAAAGTGTTAATTTCTGTATTTCAACATGATTTAGAGCTTGTTTATGAAAAAGTGTTTATTTCTGTATTTCAACATGATTTGGAGCTTGTTTTTGAAAAAGTGTTTATTTCTGTATTTCAACATGATTTGGAGCTTGTTTTTGGAAAAGTGTTTATTTCTGTATTTAAACATGATTTGGAGCTTGTTTTTGGAAAAGTGTTAATTTCTGTATTTCAACATGATTTAGAGCTTGTTTATGAAAAAGTGTTTATTTCTGTATTTCAACATGATTTGGAGCTTGTTTTTGAAAAAGTGTTTATTTCTGTATTTCAACATGATTTGGAGCTTGTTTTTGGAAAAGTGTTTATTTCTGTATTTCAACATGATTTGGAGCTTGTTTTTGGAAAAGTGTTAATTTCTGTATTTCAACATGATTTAGAGCTTGTTTATGAAAAAGTGTTTATTTCTGTATTTCAACATGATTTGGAGCTTGTTTTTGGAAAAGTGTTTATTTCTGTATTTCAACATGATTTGGAGCTTGTTTTTGGAAAGTGTTTATTTCTGTATTCCAATATTGCAACTTGCTGAAAACTGTCCACAGTGTTCCTATCATCCAGTTCTAACAGTACTGGGAAAAAAATCACTTACAGAGTGCATCAAACATGATTTAGAGCTTGTTTATGAAAAAGTGTTTATTTCTGTATTTCAACATGATTTGGAGCTTGTTTTTGGAAAAGTGTTAATTTCTGTATTTCAACATGATTTAGAGCTTGTTTATGAAAAAGTGTTTATTTCTGTATTTCAACATGATTTGGAGCTTGTTTTTGAAAAAGTGTTTATTTCTGTATTTCAACATGATTTGGAGCTTGTTTTTGGAAAAGTGTTTATTTCTGTATTTCAACATGATTTGGAGCTTGTTTTTGGAAAAGTGTTAATTTCTGTATTTCAACATGATTTAGAGCTTGTTTATGAAAAAGTGTTTATTTCTGTATTTCAACATGATTTGGAGCTTGTTTTTGGAAAAGTGTTTATTTCTGTATTTCAACATGATTTGGAGCTTGTTTTTGGAAAGTGTTTATTTCTGTATTCCAATATTGCAACTTGCTGAAAACTGTCCACAGTGTTCCTATCATCCAGTTCTAACAGTACTGGGAAAAAAATCACTTACAGAGTGCATCAAACATGATTTAGAGCTTGTTTATGAAAAAGTGTTTATTTCTGTATTTCAACATGATTTGGAGCTTGTTTTTGAAAAAGTGTTTATTTCTGTATTTCAACATGATTTGGAGCTTGTTTTTGGAAAAGTGTTAATTTCTGTATTTCAACATGATTTAGAGCTTGTTTATGAAAAAGTGTTTATTTCTGTATTTCAACATGATTTGGAGCTTGTTTTTGAAAAAGTGTTTATTTCTGTATTTCAACATGATTTGGAGCTTGTTTTTGGAAAAGTGTTTATTTCTGTATTTAAACATGATTTGGAGCTTGTTTTTGGAAAAGTGTTAATTTCTGTATTTCAACATGATTTAGAGCTTGTTTATGAAAAAGTGTTTATTTCTGTATTTCAACATGATTTGGAGCTTGTTTTTGAAAAAGTGTTTATTTCTGTATTTCAACATGATTTGGAGCTTGTTTTTGGAAAAGTGTTTATTTCTGTATTTCAACATGATTTGGAGCTTGTTTTTGGAAAAGTGTTAATTTCTGTATTTCAACATGATTTAGAGCTTGTTTATGAAAAAGTGTTTATTTCTGTATTTCAACATGATTTGGAGCTTGTTTTTGGAAAAGTGTTTATTTCTGTATTTCAACATGATTTGGAGCTTGTTTTTGGAAAGTGTTTATTTCTGTATTCCAATATTGCAACTTGCTGAAAACTGTCCACAGTGTTCCTATCATCCACTTCTAACAGTACTGGGAAAAAAATCACTTACAGAGTGCATCAAACATGATTTAGAGCTTGTTTATGAAAAAGTGTTTATTTCTGTATTTCAACATGATTTGGAGCTTGTTTTTGGAAAAGTGTTAATTTCTGTATTTCAACATGATTTAGAGCTTGTTTATGAAAAAGTGTTTATTTCTGTATTTCAACATGATTTGGAGCTTGTTTTTGAAAAAGTGTTTATTTCTGTATTTCAACATGATTTGGAGCTTGTTTTTGGAAAAGTGTTTATTTCTGTATTTAAACATGATTTGGAGCTTGTTTTTGGAAAAGTGTTAATTTCTGTATTTCAACATGATTTAGAGCTTGTTTATGAAAAAGTGTTTATTTCTGTATTTCAACATGATTTGGAGCTTGTTTTTGAAAAAGTGTTTATTTCTGTATTTCAACATGATTTGGAGCTTGTTTTTGGAAAAGTGTTTATTTCTGTATTTCAACATGATTTGGAGCTTGTTTTTGGAAAAGTGTTAATTTCTGTATTTCAACATGATTTAGAGCTTGTTTATGAAAAAGTGTTTATTTCTGTATTTCAACATGATTTGGAGCTTGTTTTTGGAAAAGTGTTTATTTCTGTATTTCAACATGATTTGGAGCTTGTTTTTGGAAAGTGTTTATTTCTGTATTCCAATATTGCAACTTGCTGAAAACTGTCCACAGTGTTCCTATCATCCAGTTCTAACAGTACTGGGAAAAAAATCACTTACAGAGTGCATCAAACATGATTTAGAGCTTGTTTATGAAAAAGTGTTTATTTCTGTATTTCAACATGATTTGGAGCTTGTTTTTGGAAAAGTGTTAATTTCTGTATTTCAACATGATTTAGAGCTTGTTTATGAAAAAGTGTTTATTTCTGTATTTCAACATGATTTGGAGCTTGTTTTTGGAAAAGTGTTTATTTCTGTATTTCAACATGATTTGGAGCTTGTTTTTGGAAAGTGTTTATTTCTGTATTCCAATATTGCAACTTGCTGAAAACTGTCCACAGTGTTCCTATCATCCAGTTCTAACAGTACTGGGAAAAAATCACTTACAGAGTGCATCAAACATGATTTAGAGCTTGTTTATGAAAAAGTGTTTATTTCTGTATTTCAACATGATTTGGAGCTTGTTTTTGGAAAAGTGTTAATTTCTGTATTTCAACATGATTTAGAGCTTGTTTATGAAAAAGTGTTTATTTCTGTATTTCAACATGATTTGGAGCTTGTTTTTGGAAAAGTGTTAACCTGTTTGGGGTGCAAGCCCGACCTCGGACCGAAAATGACAACAGCTGCAGAGCGCGAAATTCAAAATCTATTTTTTAAAAATATTTAACTTTTACACATTAACAAGTCCAATACAGCATTTGAAAGATAAACATCTTGTCAATCCAGCCAACATGTCCGATTTTTTAAATGTTTTACAGAGAAAACACCACATATATTTATGTTAGCTCACCACCAAATACAAAAGTGGACAGACACGTATGAATTATGATTATGAAGTATGAATTATGATTGAAGTAGCATGCACAACCAACCGAAATAAACTAAAACCAACCTAAAGAGCCCAGAAAAAACGACCTCAGATGACAGTCATATAACATGTTACACAATAAATCTATGTTTTGTTCATAAAAAGTGCATATTTTAGCTATAAATCAGTTTTACATTGATGCTACCCAAAAATGCTAATACATAGCTACAGTCTGAATCCAGCCGGGAGTAGCCAGAGAAAATACATACACCAACGTCGGCTACTAATTACACCTCATAAAACATTTCAGAAAAACATATGGTGGATAACTAATGAAAGACAGATATCTTGTGAATACAGACAACATTTCCGATTTTTGAAGTGTTTTACAGCGAAAACACAATATATCGTTATATTAGCTAACATCATAAGCTAGCATAAGGCAGCATTGATTCTAGTCAAGCGCTAGCCTAGCATAGTTAGCAGCGTTAGCATTCAACAGTTCGACATATATATGAAAAAGCATCCCAAATTGGGTCTTATCTTTCTTGGTACTCCATCAGAATGTTGTAACGGGGTCCAATGTCCAGTAGAGTCTTTAGTTGGGTTCCAGAACGAAAGATTTCCCTCTTTGGTTAGCTAGCACGGTAGCATTGCTGCGCCAGAAAGCGTTTCTTCAAAAAATTCTTCCGTCGTTTCACATCTAAAGTCCAGAATAAATTGCAATAATATAATTAAAGTATATTGAAAAAACAACCTTTAGGATGATTTTGTGACATGTAGCAAATAATATCGTAGTCAGGCATCATATTCAAAGTTATCTACCTTGTTCCAGAAGCCGAGATCAAATTATCCTTCGCGCCCGGATTTTTATTTTAACTGCGCATGTCTCACAAGAAGTTCTGTTATTCAGTCCAGGGACGAGATATTCGACCCCTTTCAATTCTCACTTCCGCATTACAGTCTGACGTACACCTCTGACGTGTCCCTATTGTCCCAAGTCAAATGGCCTTTTATAGAGAAGGTCTTAAAGAGACACATCGCATTTTGGGAAACTCAATTCGGCTGGGAAAATGGCTGTAAAAATATTTCTGTTCGACTTAGAGAAACAATTCAAACCTTTTTAGAAACTACAGACTGTTATCTATCCAACAGTAGTAAATATATGCATATTGGAAAATAAAAAGTTTCTTAGGAGGCCGTTTGAAAATGTGCACACATTTTCCAGTTTTTTCAATATTCAGCGTGCAGCCAGAACAGGTTAAACATGATTTGGAGCTTGTTTTTGGAAAAGTGTTTATTTCTGTATTCCAATATTGCAACTTGCTGAAAACTGTCCACAGTGATCCTATCATCCAGTTCTAACAGTACTGGGGAAAAAAAATCACTTACAGAGTGCATCAAACATGATTTAGAGCTTGCCTATGAAAAAGTGTTTATTTCTGTTTTTCAAAATGATTTAGAGCTTGTTTTTGAAAAAGTGTTTATTTCTGTATTTCAACATGATTTGGAGCTTGTTTTTGGAAAGTTTTTATTTCTGTATTCCAATATTGCAACTTGCTGAAAACTGTCCACAGTGTTCCTATCATCCAGTTCTAACAGTACTGGGGAAAAAAAATCACTTACAGAGTGCATCAAACATGATTTAGAGCTTGTTTATGAAAAAGTGTTTATTTCTGTATTTCAAGATGATTTGGAGCTTTTTTTTGGAAAAGTGTTATTTTCTGTATTTCAACATGATTTAGAGCTTGTTTTTGTAAAAGTGTTTATTTCTGTATTTCAACATGATTTGGAGCTTGTTTTTGGAAAAGTGTTTATTTCTGTATTTCAACATGATTTGGAGCTTGTTTTTGGAAAAGTGTTAATTTCTGTATTTCAACATGATTTAGAGCTTGTTTATGAAAAAAAAAATATTTCTGTATTTCAACATGATTTGGAGCTTGTTTTTGAAAAAGTGTTTATTTCTGTATTCCAATATTGCTACTTGCTGAAAACTGTCCACAGTGATCCTATCATCCAGTTCTAACAGTACTGAAAAAAAATCACATACAGAGTGCATCAAACATGATTTAGAGCTTGTTTATGAAAAAGTGTTTATTTCTGTATTTCAACATGATTTGGAGCTTGTTTTTGGAAAGTGTTTATTTCTGTATTCCAATATGATTTAGAGCTTGTTTTTGAAAAAGTGTTTATTTCTGTATTCCAATATTGCTACTTGCTGAAAACTGTCCACAGTGATCCTATCATCCAGTTCTAACAGTACTGAAAAAAAATCACATACAGAGTGCATCAAACATGATTTAGAGCTTGTTTATGAAAAAGTGTTTATTTCTGTATTTCAACATGATTTGGAGCTTGTTTTTTGAAAAGTGTTTAATATCTGTATTTCAACATGATTTAGAGCTTGTTTATGAAAAAAAAAATATTTCTGTATTTCAACATGATTTGGAGCTTGTTTTTGAAAAAGTGTTTATTTCTGTATTCCAATATTGCTACTTGCTGAAAACTGTCCACAGTGATCCTATCATCCAGTTCTAACAGTACTGAAAAAAAATCACATACAGAGTGCATCAAACATGATTTAGAGCTTGTTTATGAAAAAGTGTTTATTTCTGTATTTCAACATGATTTGGAGCTTGTTTTTGGAAAAGTGTTTATTTCTGTTTTTCAACATGATTTGGAGCTTGTTTTTGGAAAAGTGTTAATTTCTGTATTTCAACATGATTTAGAGCTTGTTTATGAAAAAGTGTTTATTTCTGTATTTCAACATGATTTGGAGCTTGTTTTTGGAAAAGTGTTTATTTCTGTATTTCAACATGATTTGGAGTTTGTTTTTGGAAAGTGTTTATTTCTGTATTCCAATATTGCAACTTGCTGAAAACTATCCACAGTGTTCCTATCATCCAGTTCTAACAGTACTGGGGAAAAATCACTTACAGAGTGCATCAAACATGATTTAGAGCTTGTTTATGAAAAAGTGTTTATTTCTTTATTTCAACATGATTTGGAGCTTGTTTTTGGAAAAGTGTTTATTTCTGTATTTCAACATGATTTAGAGCTTGTTTATGAAAAAGTGTTTATTTCTGTATTTCAACATGATTTGGAGCTTGTTTTTGGAAAAGTGTTTATTTCTGTATTCCAATATTGCTACTTGCTGAAAACTGTCCACAGTGATCCTAACATCCAGTTCTAACAGTACTGAAAAAAAATCACTTACAGAGTGCATCAAACATGATTTAGAGCTTTTTTATGAAAAAGTGTTTATTTCTGTATTTCAACATGATTTGGAGCTTGTTTTTGGAAAAGTGTTTATTTCTGTATTTCAACATGATTTGGAGCTTGTTTTTGGAAAGTGTTTATTTCTGTTTTCCAATATTGCAACTTGCTGAAAACTGTCCACAGTGTTCCTATCATCCAGTTCTAACAGTACTGGGAAAAAAATCACTTACAGAGTGCATCAAACATGATTTAGAGCTTGCCTATGAAAAAGTGTTTATTTCTGTTTTTCAAAATGATTTAGAGCTTGTTTTTGAAAAAGTGTTTATTTCTGTATTTCAACATGATTTGGAGCTTGTTTTTGGAAAGTTTTTATTTCTGTATTCCAATATTGCAACTTGCTGAAAACTGTCCACAGTGTTCCTATCATCCAGTTCTAACAGTACTGGGAAAAAAAATCACTTACAGAGTGCATCAAACATGATTTAGAGCTTGTTTATGAAAAAGTGTTTATTTCTGTATTTCAAGATGATTTGGAGCTTTTTTTTGGAAAAGTGTTATTTTCTGTATTTCAACATGATTTAGAGCTTGTTTTTGTAAAAGTGTTTATTTCTGTATTTCAACATGATTTGGAGCTTGTTTTTGGAAAAGTGTTTATTTCTGTATTTCAACATGATTTGGAATTTGTTTTTGGAAAAGTGTTAATTTCTGTATTTCAACATGATTTAGAGCTTGTTTATGAAAAAAAAAATATTTCTGTATTTCAACATGATTTGGAGCTTGTTTTTGAAAAAGTGTTTATTTCTGTATTCCAATATTGCTACTTGCTGAAAACTGTCCACAGTGATCCTATCATCCAGTTCTAACAGTACTGAAAAAAAATCACATACAGAGTGCATCAAACATGATTTAGAGCTTGTTTATGAAAAAGTGTTTATTTCTGTATTTCAACATGATTTGGAGCTTGTTTTTGGAAAGTGTTTATTTCTGTATTCCAATATGATTTAGAGCTTGTTTATGAAAAAGTGTTTATTTCTGTATTTCAACATGATTTGGAGCTTGTTTTTGTAAAAGTGTTTATTTCTGTATTTCAACATGATTTGGAGCTTGTTTTTGGAAAAGTGTTTATTTCTGTATTCCAATATTGCTACTTGCTGAAAACTGTCCACAGTGATCCTAACATCCAGTTCTAACAGTACTGAAAAAAAATCACTTACAGAGTGCATCAAACATGATTTAGAGCTTTTTTATGAAAAAGTGTTTATTTCTGTATTTCAACATGATTTGGAGCTTGTTTTTGGAAAAGTGTTTATTTCTGTATTTCAACATGATTTGGAGCTTGTTTTTGGAAAGTGTTTATTTCTGTATTCCAATATTGCAACTTGCTGAAAACTGTCCACAGTGTTCCTATCATCCAGTTCTAACAGTACTGGGAAAAAAATCACTTACAGAGTGCATCAAACATGATTTAGAGCTTGCCTATGAAAAAGTGTTTATTTCTGTTTTTCAAAATGATTTAGAGCTTGTTTTTGAAAAAGTGTTTATTTCTGTATTTCAACATGATTTGGAGCTTGTTTTTGGAAAAGTGTTTATTTCTGTATTTCAACATGATTTGGAGCTTGTTTTTGGAAAAGTGTTTATTTCTGTATTTCAACATGATTTGGAGCTTGTTTTTGGAAAGTGTTTATTTCTGTATTCCAATATTGCAACTTGCTGAAAACTGTCCACAGTGTTCCTATCATCCAGTTCTAACAGTACTGGGAAAAAAAATCACTTACAGAGTGCATCAAACATGATTTAGAGCTTGTTTATGAAAAAGTGTTTATTTCTGTATTTCAAGATGATTTGGAGCTTTTTTTTGGAAAAGTGTTATTTTCTGTATTTCAACATGATTTAGAGCTTGTTTTTGTAAAAGTGTTTATTTCTGTATTTCAACATGATTTGGAGCTTGTTTTTTGGAAAAGTGTTTATTTCTGTATTTCAACATGATTTGGAGCTTGTTTTTGGAAAAGGATTAATGTCTGTATTTCAACATGATTTAGAGCTTGTTTATGAAAAAGTGTTTATTTCTGTATTTCAACATGATTTGGAGCTTGTTTTTGGAAAAGTGTTTATTTCTGTATTTCAACATGATTTGGGGTTTGTTTTTGGAAAGTGTTTATTTCTGTATTCCAATATTGCAACTTGCTGAAAACTATCCACAGTGTTCCTATCATCCAGTTCTAACAGTACTGGGGAAAAAATCACTTACAGAGTGCATCAAACATGATTTAGAGCTTGTTTATGAAAAAGTGTTTATTTCTGTATTTCAACATGATTTAGAGCTTGTTTTTGGAAAAGTGTTTATTTCTGTATTTCAACATGATTTGGAGCTTGTTTTTGGAAAAGTGTTTATTTCTGTATTTCAACATGATTTGGAGCTTGTTTTTGGAAAAGTGTTAATTTCTGTATTTCAACATGATTTAGAGCTTGTTTATGAAAAAGTGTTTATTTCTGTATTTCATCATGATTTGGAGCTTGTTTTTTGAAAAGTGTTTAATATCTGTATTTCAACATGATTTAGAGCTTGTTTATGAAAAAAAATATATTTCTGTATTTCAACATGATTTGGAGCTTGTTTTTGAAAAAGTGTTTATTTCTGTATTCCAATATTGCTACTTGCTGAAAACTGTCCACAGTGATCCTATCATCCAGTTCTAACAGTACTGAAAAAAAATCACATACAGAGTGCATCAAACATGATTTAGAGCTTGTTTATGAAAAAGTGTTTATTTCTGTATTTCAACATGATTTGGAGCTTGTTTTTGTAAAAGTGTTTATTTCTGTATTTCAACATGATTTGGAGCTTGTTTTTGGAAAAGTGTTTATTTCTGTATTCCAATATTGCTACTTGCTGAAAACTGTCCACAGTGATCCTAACATCCAGTTCTAACAGTACTGAAAAAAAATCACTTACAGAGTGCATCAAACATGATTTAGAGCTTTTTTATGAAAAAGTGTTTATTTCTGTATTTCAACATGATTTGGAGCTTGTTTTTGTAAAAGTGTTTATTTCTGTATTTCAACATGATTTGGAGCTTGTTTTTGGAAAAGTGTTTATTTCTGTATTCCAATATTGCTACTTGCTGAAAACTGTCCACAGTGATCCTAACATCCAGTTCTAACAGTACTGAAAAAAAATCACTTACAGAGTGCATCAAACATGATTTAGAGCTTTTTTATGAAAAAGTGTTTATTTCTGTATTTCAACATGATTTGGAGCTTGTTTTTGGAAAAGTGTTTATTTCTGTATTTCAACATGATTTGGAGCTTGTTTTTGGAAAGTGTTTATTTCTGTATTCCAATATTGCAACTTGCTGAAAACTGTCCACAGTGTTCCTATCATCCAGTTCTAACAGTACTGGGAAAAAAATCACTTACAGAGTGCATCAAACATGATTTAGAGCTTGCCTATGAAAAAGTGTTTATTTCTGTTTTTCAAAATGATTTAGAGCTTGTTTTTGAAAAAGTGTTTATTTCTGTATTTCAACATGATTTGGAGCTTGTTTTGGAAAAGTGTTTATTTCTGTATTTCAACATGATTTGGAGCTTGTTTTTGGAAAAGTGTTTATTTCTGTATTTCAACATGATTTGGAGCTTGTTTTTGTAAAAGTGTTTATTTCTGTATTCCAATATTGCAACTTGCTGAAAACTGTCCACAGTGTTCCTATCATCCAGTTCTAACAGTACTGGGAAAAAAATCACTTACAGAGTGCATCAAACATGATTTAGAGCTTGTTTATGAAAAAGTGTTTATTTCTGTATTTCAACATGATTTGGAGCTTTTTTTTGGAAAAGTGTTATTTTCTGAATTTCAACATGATTTAGAGCTTGTTTATGAAAAAGTGTTTATTTCTGTATTTCAACATGATTTGGAGCTTGTTTTTTGGAAAAGTGTTTATTTCTGTATTTCAACATGATTTGGAGCTTGTTTTTGGAAAAGGATTAATGTCTGTATTTCAACATGATTTAGAGCTTGTTTATGAAAAAGTGTTTATTTCTGTATTTCAACATGATTTGGAGCTTGTTTTTGGAAAAGTGTTTATTTCTGTATTTCAACATGATTTGGGGTTTGTTTTTGGAAAGTGTTTATTTCTGTATTCCAATATTGCAACTTGCTGAAAACTATCCACAGTGTTCCTATCATCCAGTTCTAACAGTACTGGGGAAAAAATCACTTACAGAGTGCATCAAACATGATTTAGAGCTTGTTTATGAAAAAGTGTTTATTTCTGTATTTCAACATGATTTAGAGCTTGTTTTTGGAAAAGTGTTTATTTCTGTATTTCAACATGATTTGGAGCTTGTTTTTGGAAAAGTGTTTATTTCTGTATTTCAACATGATTTGGAGCTTGTTTTTGGAAAAGTGTTAATTTCTGTATTTCAACATGATTTAGAGCTTGTTTATGAAAAAGTGTTTATTTCTGTATTTCATCATGATTTGGAGCTTGTTTTTTGAAAAGTGTTTAATATCTGTATTTCAACATGATTTAGAGCTTGTTTATGAAAAAAAATATATTTCTGTATTTCAACATGATTTGGAGCTTGTTTTTGAAAAAGTGTTTATTTCTGTATTCCAATATTGCTACTTGCTGAAAACTGTCCACAGTGATCCTATCATCCAGTTCTAACAGTACTGAAAAAAAATCACATACAGAGTGCATCAAACATGATTTAGAGCTTGTTTATGAAAAAGTGTTTATTTCTGTATTTCAACATGATTTGGAGCTTGTTTTTGTAAAAGTGTTTATTTCTGTATTTCAACATGATTTGGAGCTTGTTTTTGGAAAAGTGTTTATTTCTGTATTCCAATATTGCTACTTGCTGAAAACTGTCCACAGTGATCCTAACATCCAGTTCTAACAGTACTGAAAAAAAATCACTTACAGAGTGCATCAAACATGATTTAGAGCTTTTTTATGAAAAAGTGTTTATTTCTGTATTTCAACATGATTTGGAGCTTGTTTTTGGAAAAGTGTTTATTTCTGTATTTCAACATGATTTGGAGCTTGTTTTTGGAAAGTGTTTATTTCTGTATTCCAATATTGCAACTTGCTGAAAACTGTCCACAGTGTTCCTATCATCCAGTTCTAACAGTACTGGGAAAAAAATCACTTACAGAGTGCATCAAACATGATTTAGAGCTTGCCTATGAAAAAGTGTTTATTTCTGTTTTTCAAAATGATTTAGAGCTTGTTTTTGAAAAAGTGTTTATTTCTGTATTTCAACATGATTTGGAGCTTGTTTTGGAAAAGTGTTTATTTCTGTATTTCAACATGATTTGGAGCTTGTTTTTGGAAAAGTGTTTATTTCTGTATTTCAACATGATTTGGAGCTTGTTTTTGGAAAAGTGTTTATTTCTGTATTCCAATATTGCAACTTGCTGAAAACTGTCCACAGTGTTCCTATCATCCAGTTCTAACAGTACTGGGAAAAAAATCACTTACAGAGTGCATCAAACATGATTTAGAGCTTGTTTATGAAAAAGTGTTTATTTCTGTATTTCAACATGATTTGGAGCTTTTTTTTGGAAAAGTGTTATTTTCTGAATTTCAACATGATTTAGAGCTTGTTTATGAAAAAGTGTTTATTTCTGTATTTCAACATGATTTGGAGCTTGTTTTTGTAAAAGTGTTTATTTCTGTATTTCAACATGATTTGGAGCTTGTTTTTGGAAAAGTGTTTATTTCTGTATTCCAATATTGCTACTTGCTGAAAACTGTCCACAGTGATCCTAACATCCAGTTCTAACAGTACTGAAAAAAAATCACTTACAGAGTGCATCAAACATGATTTAGAGCTTTTTTATGATAAAGTGTTTATTTCTGTATTTCAACATGATTTGGAGCTTGTTTTTGGAAAGTGTTTATTTCTGTATTCCAATATTGCAACTTGCTGAAAACTGTCCACAGTGTTCCTATCATCCAGTTCTAACAGTACTATGAAAAAAATCACTTACAGAGTGCATCAAACATGATTTAGAGCTTGCATATGAAAAAGTGTTTATTTCTGTTTTTCAAAATGATTTAGAGCTTGTTTTTGAAAAAGTGTTTATTTCTGTATTTCAACATGATTTGGAGCTTGTTTTTGGAAAAGTGTTTATTTCTGTATTTCAACATGATTTGGAGCTTGTTTTTGGAAAACTGTTTAATATCTGTATTTCAACATGATTTAGAGCTTGTTTATGAAAAATTGTTTATTTCTGTATTTCAACATGATTTGGAGCTTGTTTTTGGAAAAGTGTTTATTTCTGTATTCCAATATTGCTACTTGCTGAAAACTGTCCACAGTGATCCTATCTTCCAGTTCTAACAGTACAGAAAAAAAATCAATTACAGAGTGCATCAAACATGATTTAGAGCTTGTTTATGAAAAAGTGTTTATTTCTGTATTTCAAAATGATTTGGAGCTTGTTTTTGGAAAAGTGTTTATTTCTGTATTCCAATATTGCAACTTGCTGAAAACTGTCCACAGTGTTCCTATCATCCAGTTCTAACAGTACTGGGGAAAAAATCACTTAAAGAGTGCATCAAACATGATTTAGAGCTTGCTTATGAAAAAGTGTTTATTTCTGTTTTTCAACATGATTTAGAGCTTGTGTTTGAAAAAGTGTTTATTTCTGTATTTCAACATGATTTGGAGCTTGTTTTTGGAAAAGTGTTTATTTCTGTATTTCAACATGATTTAGAGCTTGTTTATGAAAAAGTATTTATTTCTGTATTTCAACATGATTTGGAGCTTGTTTTTGGAAAAGTGTTTATTTCTGTATTTCAACATGATTTGGAGCTTGTTTTTGGAAAAGTGTTTATTTCTGTATTCCAATATTGCAACTTGCTGAAAACTGTCCACAGTGTTCCTATCATCCAGTTCTAACAGTACTGGGGAAAAAATCACTTAAAGAGTGCATCAAACATGATTTAGAGCTTGCTTATGAAAAAGTGTTTATTTCTGTTTTTCAACATGATTTAGAGCTTGTGTTTGAAAAAGTGTTTATTTCTGTATTTCAACATGATTTGGAGCTTGTTTTTGGAAAAGTGTTTATTTCTGTATTTCAACATGATTTAGAGCTTGTTTATGAAAAAGTATTTATTTCTGTATTTCAACATGATTTGGAGCTTGTTTTTGGAAAAGTGTTTATTTCTGTATTTCAACATGATTTGGAGCTTGTTTTTGGAAAAGTGTTTATTTCTGTATTCCAATATTGCAACTTGCTGAAAACTGTCCACAGTGTTCCTATCATCCAGTTCTAACAGTACTGGGAAAAAAATCACTTACAGAGTGCATCAAACATGATTTAGAGCTTGTTTATGAAAAAGTGTTTATTTCTGTATTTCAACATGATTTGGAGCTTGTTTTTGGAAAAGTGTTTATTTCTGTATTTCAACATGATTTGGAGCTTGTTTTTGGAAAAGTGTTTATTTCTGTATTCCAATATTGCAACTTGCTGAAAACTGTCCACAGTGTTCCTATCATCCAGTTCTAACAGTACAGGGGAAAAAAATCACTTACAGAGTGCATCAAACATGATTTAGAGCTTGTTTATGAAAAAGTGTTTATTTCTGTATTTCAACATGATTTGGAGCTTGTTTTTGAAAAAGTGTTTATTTCTGTATTTCAACATGATTTGGAGCTTGTTTTTGGAAAGTGTTTATTTCTGTATTCCAATATTGCAACTTGCTGAAAACTGTCCACAGTGTTCCTATCATCCAGTTCTAACAGTACTGGGAAAAAAATCACTTACAGAGTGCATCAAACATGATTTAGAGCTTGTTTTTGAAAAAGTGTTTATTTCTGTATTTCAACATGATTTGGAGCTTGTTTTTGGAAAAGTGTTTATTTCTGTATTTCAACATGATTTGGAGCGTGTTTTTGGAAAAGTGTTTATTTCTGTATTTCAACATGATTTGGAGCTTGTTTTTGGAAAGTGTTAATTTCTGTATTTCAACATGATTTGGAGCTTGTTTTTGGAAAAGTGTTTATTTCTGTATTTCAACATGATTTGGAGCTTGTTTTTGGAAAGTGTTAATTTCTGTATTTCAACATGATTTGGAGCTTGTTTTTGGAAAAGTGTTTATTTCTGTATTTCAACATGATTTGGAGCTTGTTTTTGGAAAGTGTTTATTTCTGTATTCCAATATTGCAACTTGCTGAAAACTGTCCACAGTGTTCCTATCATCCAGTTCTAACAGTACTGGGGAAAAAATCACTTACAGAGTGCATCAAACATGATTTAGAGCTTGTTTATGAAAAAGTGTTTATTTCTGTATTTCAACATGATTTGGAGCTTGTTTTTGGAAAAGTGTTTATTTCTGTATTTCAACATGATTTGGAGCTTGTTTTTGGAAAAGTGTTAATTTCTGTATTTCAACATGATTTAGAGCTTGTTTATGAAAAAGTGTTTATTTCTGTATTTCAACATGATTTGGAGCTTGTTTTTGGAAAAGTGTTTATTTCTGTATTTCAACATGATTTGGAGCTTGTTTTTGGAAAGTGTTTATTTCTGTATTCCAATATTGCAACTTGCTGAAAACTGTCCACAGTGTTCCTATCATCCAGT
The DNA here is from genome assembly GCF_029448725.1 of Salvelinus fontinalis. Classification (NCBI taxonomy): domain Eukaryota; kingdom Metazoa; phylum Chordata; class Actinopteri; order Salmoniformes; family Salmonidae; genus Salvelinus; species Salvelinus fontinalis. The sequence goes on from NW_026600551.1 coordinate 29,249, forward strand.
TCTAACAGTACTGGGGAAAAAATCACTTACAGAGTGCATCAAACATGATTTAGAGCTTGTTTATGAAAAAGTGTTTATTTCTGTATTTCAACATGATTTGGAGCTTGTTTTTGGAAAAGTGTTTATTTCTGTATTTCAACATGATTTGGAGCTTGTTTTTGGAAAGTGTTTATTTCTGTATTCCAATATTGCAACTTGCTGAAAACTGTCCACAGTGTTCCTATCATCCAGTTCTAACAGTACTCGGAAAAAAATCACTTACAGAGTGCATCAAACATGATTTAGAGCTTGTTTATGAAAAAGTGTTTATTTCTGTATTTCAACATGATTTGGAGCTTGTTTTTGGAAAAGTGTTTATTTCTGTATTTCAACATAATTTGGAGCTTGTTTTTGGAAAAGTGTTTATTTCTGTATTCCAATATTGCAACTTGCTGAAAACTGTCCACAGTGTTCCTATCATCCAGTTCTAACAGTACTGGGAAAAAAATCACTTACAGAGTGCATCAAACATGATTTAGAGCTTGTTTATGAAAAAGTTTTTATTTCTGTATTTCAACATGATTTGGAGCTTGTTTTTGAAAAAGTGTTTATTTCTGTATTTCAACATGATTTGGAGCTTGTTTTTGGAAAAGTGTTAATTTCTGTATTTCAACATGATTTGGAGCTTGTTTTTGGAAAAGTGTTTATTTCTGTATTTCAACATGATTTGGAGCTTGTTTTTGGAAAGTGTTTATTTCTGTATTCCAATATTGCAACTTGCTGAAAACTGTCCACAGTGTTCCTATCATCCAGTTCTAACAGTACTCGGAAAAAAATCACTTACAGAGTGCATCAAACATGATTTAGAGCTTGTTTATGAAAAAGTGTTTATTTCTGTATTTCAACATGATTTGGAGCTTGTTTTTGGAAAAGTGTTTATTTCTGTATTTCAACATAATTTGGAGCTTGTTTTTGGAAAAGTGTTTATTTCTGTATTCCAATATTGCAACTTGCTGAAAACTGTCCACAGTGTTCCTATCATCCAGTTCTAACAGTACTGGGAAAAAAATCACTTACAGAGTGCATCAAACATGATTTAGAGCTTGTTTATGAAAAAGTTTTTATTTCTGTATTTCAACATGATTTGGAGCTTGTTTTTGAAAAAGTGTTTATTTCTGTATTTCAACATGATTTGGAGCTTGTTTTTGGAAAAGTGTTAATTTCTGTATTTCAACATGATTTGGAGCTTGTTTTTGGAAAAGTGTTTATTTCTGTATTTCAACATGATTTGGAGCTTGTTTTTGGAAAGTGTTTATTTCTGTATTCCAATATTGCAACTTGCTGAAAACTGTCCACAGTGTTCCTATCATCCAGTTCTAACAGTACTGGGAAAAAAATCACTTACAGAGTGCATCAAACATGATTTAGAGCTTGTTTATGAAAAAGTGTTTATTTCTGTATTTCAACATGATTTAGAGCTTGTTTATGGAAAAGTGTTTATTTCTGTATTTCAACATAATTTGGAGCTTGTTTTTGGAAAAGTGTTTATTTCTGTATTCCAATATTGCAACTTGCTGAAAACTGTCCACAGTGTTCCTATCATCCAGTTCTAACAGTACTGGGAAAAAAATCACTTACAGAGTGCATCAAACATGATTTAGAGCTTGTTTATGAAAAAGTTTTTATTTCTGTATTTCAACATGATTTGGAGCTTGTTTTTGAAAAAGTGTTTATTTCTGTATTTCAACATGATTTGGAGCTTGTTTTTGGAAAAGTATTTATTTCTGTATTTCAACATGATTTGGAGCTTGTTTTTGGAAAAGTGTTTATTTCTGTATTTCAACATGATTTGGAGCTTGTTTTTGGAAAAGTGTTTATTTCTGTATTCCAATATTGCAACTTGCTGAAAACTGTCCACAGTGTTCCTATCATCCAGTTCTAACAGTACTGGGAAAAAAATCACTTACAGAGTGCATCAAACATGATTTAGAGCTTGTTTATGAAAAAGTGTTTATTTCTGTATTTCAACATGATTTGGAGCTTGTTTTTGGAAAAGTGTTTATTTCTGTATTTCAACATGATTTGGAGCTTGTTTTTGGAAAAGTGTTTATTTCTGTATTCCAATATTGCTACTTGCTGAAAACTGTCCACAGTGATCCTATCTTCCAGTTCTAACAGTACAGAAAAAAAATCAATTACAGAGTGCATCAAACATGATTTAGAGCTTGTTTATGAAAAAGTGTTTATTTCTGTATTTCAAAATGATTTGGAGCTTGTTTTTGGAAAAGTGTTTATTTCTGTATTCCAATATTGCAACTTGCTGAAAACTGTCCACAGTGTTCCTATCATCCAGTTCTAACAGTACTGGGGAAAAAATCACTTAAAGAGTGCATCAAACATGATTTAGAGCTTGCTTATGAAAAAGTGTTTATTTCTGTTTTTCAACATGATTTAGAGCTTGTGTTTGAAAAAGTGTTTATTTCTGTATTTCAACATGATTTGGAGCTTGTTTTTGGAAAAGTGTTTATTTCTGTATTTCAACATGATTTAGAGCTTGTTTATGAAAAAGTATTTATTTCTGTATTTCAACATGATTTGGAGCTTGTTTTTGGAAAAGTGTTTATTTCTGTATTTCAACATGATTTGGAGCTTGTTTTTGGAAAAGTGTTTATTTCTGTATTCCAATATTGCAACTTGCTGAAAACTGTCCACAGTGTTCCTATCATCCAGTTCTAACAGTACTGGGAAAAAAATCACTTACAGAGTGCATCAAACATGATTTAGAGCTTGTTTATGAAAAAGTGTTTATTTCTGTATTTCAACATGATTTGGAGCTTGTTTTTGGAAAAGTGTTTATTTCTGTATTTCAACATGATTTGGAGCTTGTTTTTGGAAAAGTGTTTATTTCTGTATTCCAATATTGCAACTTGCTGAAAACTGTCCACAGTGTTCCTATCATCCAGTTCTAACAGTACAGGGGAAAAAAATCACTTACAGAGTGCATCAAACATGATTTAGAGCTTGTTTATGAAAAAGTGTTTATTTCTGTATTTCAACATGATTTGGAGCTTGTTTTTGAAAAAGTGTTTATTTCTGTATTTCAACATGATTTGGAGCTTGTTTTTGGAAAGTGTTTATTTCTGTATTCCAATATTGCAACTTGCTGAAAACTGTCCACAGTGTTCCTATCATCCAGTTCTAACAGTACTGGGAAAAAAATCACTTACAGAGTGCATCAAACATGATTTAGAGCTTGTTTTTGAAAAAGTGTTTATTTCTGTATTTCAACATGATTTGGAGCTTGTTTTTGGAAAAGTGTTTATTTCTGTATTCCAATATTGCAACTTGCTGAAAACTGTCCACAGTGTTCCTATCATCCAGTTCTAACAGTACTGGGGAAAAAATCACTTAAAGAGTGCATCAAACATGATTTAGAGCTTGCTTATGAAAAAGTGTTTATTTCTGTTTTTCAACATGATTTAGAGCTTGTGTTTGAAAAAGTGTTTATTTCTGTATTTCAACATGATTTGGAGCTTGTTTTTGGAAAAGTGTTTATTTCTGTATTTCAACATGATTTAGAGCTTGTTTATGAAAAAGTATTTATTTCTGTATTTCAACATGATTTGGAGCTTGTTTTTGGAAAAGTGTTTATTTCTGTATTTCAACATGATTTGGAGCTTGTTTTTGGAAAAGTGTTTATTTCTGTATTCCAATATTGCAACTTGCTGAAAACTGTCCACAGTGTTCCTATCATCCAGTTCTAACAGTACTGGGAAAAAAATCACTTACAGAGTGCATCAAACATGATTTAGAGCTTGTTTATGAAAAAGTGTTTATTTCTGTATTTCAACATGATTTGGAGCTTGTTTTTGGAAAAGTGTTTATTTCTGTATTTCAACATGATTTGGAGCTTGTTTTTGGAAAAGTGTTTATTTCTGTATTCCAATATTGCAACTTGCTGAAAACTGTCCACAGTGTTCCTATCATCCAGTTCTAACAGTACTGGGAAAAAAATCACTTACAGAGTGCATCAAACATGATTTAGAGCTTGTTTTTGAAAAAGTGTTTATTTCTGTATTTCAACATGATTTGGAGCTTGTTTTTGGAAAAGTGTTTATTTCTGTATTTCAACATGATTTGGAGCGTGTTTTTGGAAAAGTGTTTATTTCTGTATTTCAACATGATTTGGAGCTTGTTTTTGGAAAGTGTTAATTTCTGTATTTCAACATGATTTGGAGCTTGTTTTTGGAAAAGTGTTTATTTCTGTATTTCAACATGATTTGGAGCTTGTTTTTGGAAAGTGTTAATTTCTGTATTTCAACATGATTTGGAGCTTGTTTTTGGAAAAGTGTTTATTTCTGTATTTCAACATGATTTGGAGCTTGTTTTTGGAAAGTGTTTATTTCTGTATTCCAATATTGCAACTTGCTGAAAACTGTCCACAGTGTTCCTATCATCCAGTTCTAACAGTACTGGGGAAAAAATCACTTACAGAGTGCATCAAACATGATTTAGAGCTTGTTTATGAAAAAGTGTTTATTTCTGTATTTCAACATGATTTGGAGCTTGTTTTTGGAAAAGTGATTATTTCTGTATTTCAACATGATTTGGAGCTTGTTTTTGGAAAAGTGTTAATTTCTGTATTTCAACATGATTTAGAGCTTGTTTATGAAAAAGTGTTTATTTCTGTATTTCAACATGATTTGGAGCTTGTTTTTGGAAAAGTGTTTATTTCTGTATTTCAACATGATTTGGAGCTTGTTTTTGGAAAGTGTTTATTTCTGTATTCCAATATTGCAACTTGCTGAAAACTGTCCACAGTGTTCCTATCATCCAGTTCTAACAGTACTGGGGAAAAAATCACTTACAGAGTGCATCAAACATGATTTAGAGCTTGTTTATGAAAAAGTGTTTATTTCTGTATTTCAACATGATTTGGAGCTTGTTTTTGGAAAAGTGTTTATTTCTGTATTTCAACATGATTTGGAGCTTGTTTTTGGAAAGTGTTTATTTCTGTATTCCAATATTGCAACTTGCTGAAAACTGTCCACAGTGTTCCTATCATCCAGTTCTAACAGTACTCGGAAAAAAATCACTTACAGAGTGCATCAAACATGATTTAGAGCTTGTTTATGAAAAAGTGTTTATTTCTGTATTTCAACATGATTTGGAGCTTGTTTTTGGAAAAGTGTTTATTTCTGTATTTCAACATAATTTGGAGCTTGTTTTTGGAAAAGTGTTTATTTCTGTATTCCAATATTGCAACTTGCTGAAAACTGTCCACAGTGTTCCTATCATCCAGTTCTAACAGTACTGGGAAAAAAATCACTTACAGAGTGCATCAAACATGATTTAGAGCTTGTTTATGAAAAAGTTTTTATTTCTGTATTTCAACATGATTTGGAGCTTGTTTTTGAAAAAGTGTTTATTTCTGTATTTCAACATGATTTGGAGCTTGTTTTTGGAAAAGTGTTAATTTCTGTATTTCAACATGATTTGGAGCTTGTTTTTGGAAAAGTGTTTATTTCTGTATTTCAACATGATTTGGAGCTTGTTTTTGGAAAGTGTTTATTTCTGTATTCCAATATTGCAACTTGCTGAAAACTGTCCACAGTGTTCCTATCATCCAGTTCTAACAGTACTCGGAAAAAAATCACTTACAGAGTGCATCAAACATGATTTAGAGCTTGTTTATGAAAAAGTGTTTATTTCTGTATTTCAACATGATTTGGAGCTTGTTTTTGGAAAAGTGTTTATTTCTGTATTTCAACATAATTTGGAGCTTGTTTTTGGAAAAGTGTTTATTTCTGTATTCCAATATTGCAACTTGCTGAAAACTGTCCACAGTGTTCCTATCATCCAGTTCTAACAGTACTGGGAAAAAAATCACTTACAGAGTGCATCAAACATGATTTAGAGCTTGTTTATGAAAAAGTTTTTATTTCTGTATTTCAACATGATTTGGAGCTTGTTTTTGAAAAAGTGTTTATTTCTGTATTTCAACATGATTTGGAGCTTGTTTTTGGAAAAGTGTTAATTTCTGTATTTCAACATGATTTGGAGCTTGTTTTTGGAAAAGTGTTTATTTCTGTATTTCAACATGATTTGGAGCTTGTTTTTGGAAAGTGTTTATTTCTGTATTCCAATATTGCAACTTGCTGAAAACTGTCCACAGTGTTCCTATCATCCAGTTCTAACAGTACTGGGAAAAAAATCACTTACAGAGTGCATCAAACATGATTTAGAGCTTGTTTATGAAAAAGTGTTTATTTCTGTATTTCAACATGATTTAGAGCTTGTTTATGGAAAAGTGTTTATTTCTGTATTTCAACATAATTTGGAGCTTGTTTTTGGAAAAGTGTTTATTTCTGTATTCCAATATTGCAACTTGCTGAAAACTGTCCACAGTGTTCCTATCATCCAGTTCTAACAGTACTGGGAAAAAAATCACTTACAGAGTGCATCAAACATGATTTAGAGCTTGTTTATGAAAAAGTTTTTATTTCTGTATTTCAACATGATTTGGAGCTTGTTTTTGAAAAAGTGTTTATTTCTGTATTTCAACATGATTTGGAGCTTGTTTTTGGAAAAGTGTTAATTTCTGTATTTCAACATGATTTGGAGCTTGTTTTTGGAAAAGTGTTTATTTCTGTATTTCAACATGATTTGGAGCTTGTTTTTGGAAAGTGTTTATTTCTGTATTCCAATATTGCAACTTGCTGAAAACTGTCCACAGTGTTCCTATCATCCAGTTCTAACAGTACTGGGAAAAAAATCACTTACAGAGTGCATCAAACATGATTTAGAGCTTGTTTATGAAAAAGTGTTTATTTCTGTATTTCAACATGATTTAGAGCTTGTTTATGAAAAAGTGTTTATTTCTGTATTTCAACATGATTTGGAGCTTGTTTTTGGAAAAGTGTTTAATATCTGTATTTCAACATGATTTAGAGCTTGTTTATGAAAAATTGTTTATTTCTGTATTTCAACATGATTTGGAGCTTGTTTTTGGAAAAGTGTTTATTTCTGTATTTCAACATGATTTAGAGCTTGTTTATGAAAAAGTGTTTATTTCTGTATTTCAACATGATTTGGAGCTTGTTTTTGGAAAAGTGTTTAATATCTGTATTTCAACATGATTTAGAGCTTGTTTATGAAAAATTGTTTATTTCTGTATTTCAACATGATTTGGAGCTTGTTTTTGGAAAAGTGTTTATTTCTGTATTCCAATATTGCTACTTGCTGAAAACTGTCCACAGTGATCATATCTTCCAGTTCTAACAGTACTGAAAAAAAATCACTTAAAGAGTGCATCAAACATGATTTGGAGCTTGTTTTTGGAAAAGTGTTTATTTCTGTATTCCAATATTGCAACTTGCTGAAAACTGTCCACAGTGATCCTATCATCCAGTTCTAACTGTACTGGGAAAAAAATCACTTACAGAGTGCATCAAACATGATTTAGAGCTTGTTTATGAAAAAGTGTTTATTTCTGTATTTCAACATGATTTGGAGCTTGTTTTTGGAAAAGTGTTTATTTCTGTATTTAAACATGATTTAAGCTTGTTTATGAAAAAGTGTTTATTTCTGTATTTCAACATGATTTGGAGCTTGTTTTTGGAAAAGTGTTTATTTCTGTATTTCAACATGATTTGGAGCTTGTTTTTGGAAAAGTGTTTATTTCTGTATTCCAATATTGCAACTTGCTGAAAACTGTCCACAGTGTTCCTATCATCCAGTTCTAACAGTACTGGGAAAAAAATCACTTACAGAGTGCATCAAACATGATTTAGAGCTTGTTTATGAAAAAGTGTTTATTTCTGTATTTCAACATGATTTGGAGCTTGTTTTTGGAAAAGTGTTTATTTCTGTATTTCAACATGATTTGGAGCTTGTTTTTGGAAAGTGTTTATTTCTGTATTCCAATATTGCAACTTGCTGAAAACTGTCCACAGTGTTCCTATCATCCAGTTCTAACAGTACTGGGAAAAAAATCACTTACAGAGTGCATCAAACATGATTTAGAGCTTGTTTATGAAAAAGTGTTTATTTCTGTATTTCAACATGATTTGGAGCTTGTTTTTGGAAAAGTGTTTATTTCTGTATTTCAACATGATTTGGAGCTTGTTTTTGGAAAAGTGTTTATTTCTGTATTCCAATATTGCAACTTGCTGAAAACTGTCCACAGTGTTCCTATCATCCAGTCCTAACAGTACTGGGAAAAAAATCACTTACAGAGTGCATCAAACATGATTTAGAGCTTGTTTATGAAAAAGTGTTTATTTCTGTATTTCAACATGATTTGGAGCTTGTTTTTGGAAAAGTGTTTATTTCTGTATTTCAACATGATTTGGAGCGTGTTTTTGGAAAAGTGTTTATTTCTGTATTTCAACATGATTTGGAGCTTGTTTTTGGAAAAGTGTTAATTTCTGTATTTCAACATGATTTGGAGCTTGTTTTTGGAAAAGTGTTTATTTCTGTATTTCAACATGATTTGGAGCTTGTTTTTGGAAAGTGTTTATTTCTGTATTCCAATATTGCAACTTGCTGAAAACTGTCCACAGTGTTCCTATCATCCAGTTCTAACAGTACTGGGAAAAAAATCACTTACAGAGTGCATCAAACATGATTTAGAGCTTGTTTTTGAAAAAGTGTTTATTTCTGTATTTCAACATGATTTGGAGCTTGTTTTTGGAAAAGTGTTTATTTCTGTATTTCAACATGATTTGGAGCGTGTTTTTGGAAAAGTGTTTATTTCTGTATTTCAACATGATTTGGAGCTTGTTTTTGGAAAAGTGTTAATTTCTGTATTTCAACATTATTTGGAGCTTGTTTTTGGAAAAGTGTTTATTTCTGTATTTCAACATGATTTGGAGCTTGTTTTTGGAAAAGTGTTTATTTCTGTATTTCAACATGATTTGGAGCTTGTTTTTGGAAAAGTGTTAATTTCTGTATTTCAACATGATTTAGAGCTTGTTAATGAAAAAGTGTTTATTTCTGTATTTCAACATGATTTGGAGCTTGTTTTTGGAAAAGTGTTTATTTCTGTATTTCAACATGATTTGGAGCTTGTTTTTGGAAAAGTGTTTATTTCTGTATTCCAATATTGCAACTTGCTGAAAACTGTCCACAGTGTTCCTATCATCCAGTTCTAACAGTACTGGGAAAAAAATCACTTACAGAGTGCATCAAACATGATTTAGAGCTTGTTTATGAAAAAGTGTTTATTTCTGTATTTCAACATGATTTGGAGCTTGTTTTTGGAAAAGTGTTTATTTCTGTATTTCAACATGATTTGGAGCTTGTTTTTGGAAAAGTGTTTATTTCTGTATTCCAATATTGCAACTTGCTGAAAACTGTCCACAGTGTTCCTATCATCCAGTTCTAACAGTACTGGGGAAAAAATCACTTACAGAGTGCATCAAACATGATTTAGAGCTTGTTTTTGAAAAAGTGTTTATTTCTGTATTTCAACATGATTTGGAGCTTGTTTTTGGAAAAGTGTTTATTTCTGTATTTCAACATGATTTGGAGCGTGTTTTTGGAAAAGTGTTTATTTCTGTATTTCAACATGATTTGGAGCTTGTTTTTGGAAAAGTGTTAATTTCTGTATTTCAACATGATTTGGAGCTTGTTTTTGGAAAAGTGTTTATTTCTGTATTTCAACATGATTTGGAGCTTGTTTTTGGAAAGTGTTTATTTCTGTATTCCAATATTGCAACTTGCTGAAAACTGTCCACAGTGTTCCTATCATCCAGTTCTAACAGTACTGGGAAAAAAATCACTTACAGAGTGCATCAAACATGATTTAGAGCTTGTTTATGAAAAAGTGTTTATTTCTGTATTTCAACATGATTTGGAGCTTGTTTTTGGAAAAGTGTTTATTTCTGTATTTCAACATGATTTGGAGCTTGTTTTTGGAAAAGTGTTAATTTCTGTATTTCAACATGATTTAGAGCTTGTTTATGAAAAAGTGTTTATTTCTGTATTTCAACATGATTTGGAGCTTGTTTTTGGAAAAGTGTTTATTTCTGTATTTCAACATGATTTGGAGCTTGTTTTTGGAAAAGTGTTTATTTCTGTATTCCAATATTGCAACTTGCTGAAAACTGTCCACAGTGTTCCTATCATCCAGTTCTAACAGTACTGGGAAAAAAATCACTTACAGAGTGCATCAAACATGATTTAGAGCTTGTTTATGAAAAAGTGTTTATTTCTGTATTTCAACATGATTTGGAGCTTGTTTTTGAAAAAGTGTTTATTTCTGTATTTCAACATGATTTGGAGCGTGTTTTTGGAAAAGTGTTTATTTCTGTATTTCAACATGATTTGGAGCTTGTTTTTGGAAAAGTGTTAATTTCTGTATTTCAACATGATTTGGAGCTTGTTTTTGGAAAAGTGTTTATTTCTGTATTTCAACATGATTTGGAGCTTGTTTTTGGAAAGTGTTTATTTCTGTATTCCAATATTGCAACTTGCTGAAAACTGTCCACAGTGTTCCTATCATCCAGTTCTAACAGTACTGGGAAAAAAATCACTTACAGAGTGCATCAAACATGATTTAGAGCTTGTTTTTGAAAAAGTGTTTATTTCTGTATTTCAACATGATTTGGAGCGTGTTTTTGGAAAAGTGTTTATTTCTGTATTTCAACATGATTTGGAGCTTGTTTTTGGAAAAGTGTTAATTTCTGTATTTCAACATGATTTGGAGCTTGTTTTTGGAAAAGTGTTTATTTCTGTATTTCAACATGATTTGGAGCTTGTTTTTGGAAAAGTGTTTATTTCTGTATTTCAACATGATTTGGAGCTTGTTTTTGGAAAAGTGTTAATTTCTGTATTTCAACATGATTTAGAGCTTGTTTATGAAAAAGTGTTTATTTCTGTATTTCAACATGATTTGGAGCTTGTTTTTGGAAAAGTGTTTATTTCTGTATTTCAACATGATTTGGAGCTTGTTTTTGGAAAGTGTTTATTTCTGTATTCCAATATTGCAACTTGCTGAAAACTGTCCACAGTGTTCCTATCATCCAGTTCTAACAGTACTGGGAAAAAAATCACTTACAGAGTGCATCAAACATGATTTAGAGCTTGTTTATGAAAAAGTGTTTATTTCTGTATTTCAACATGATTTGTAGCTTGTTTTTGGAAAAGTGTTAATTTCTGTATTTCAACATGATTTAGAGCTTGTTTATGAAAAAGTGTTTATTTCTGTATTTCAACATGATTTGGAGCTTGTTTTTGTAAAAGTGTTTATTTCTGTATTTCAACATGATTTGGAGCTTGTTTTTGGAAAACTGTTTATTTCTGTATTCCAATATTGCAACTTGCTGAAAACTGTCCACAGTGTTCCTATCATCCAGTTCTAACAGTACTGGGAAAAAAATCACTTACAGAGTGCATCAAACATGATTTAGAGCTTGTTTATGAAAAAGTGTTTATTTCTGTATTTCAACATGATTTGGAGCTTGTTTTTGGAAAAGTGTTTATTTCTGTATTTCAACATGATTTGGAGCTTGTTTTTGGAAAGTGTTTATTTCTGTATTCCAATACTGCAACTTGCTGAAAACTGTCCACAGTGTTCCTATCATCCAGTTCTAACAGTACTGGGAAAAAAATCACTTACAGAGTGCATCAAACATGATTTAGAGCTTGTTTATGAAAAAGTGTTTATTTCTGTATTTCAACATGATTTGGAGCTTGTTTTTGGAAAAGTGTTTATTTCTGTATTTCAACATGATTTGGAGCTTGTTTTTGGAAAAGTGTTTATTTCTGTATTCCAATATTGCAACTTGCTGAAAACTGTCCACAGTGTTCCTATCATCCAGTCCTAACAGTACTGGGAAAAAAATCACTTACAGAGTGCATCAAACATGATTTAGAGCTTGTTTATGAAAAAGTGTTTATTTCTGTATTTCAACATGATTTGGAGCTTGTTTTTGGAAAAGTGTTTATTTCTGTATTTCAACATGATTTGGAGCGTGTTTTTGGAAAAGTGTTTATTTCTGTATTTCAACATGATTTGGAGCTTGTTTTTGGAAAAGTGTTAATTTCTGTATTTCAACATGATTTGGAGCTTGTTTTTGGAAAAGTGTTTATTTCTGTATTTCAACATGATTTGGAGCTTGTTTTTGGAAAGTGTTTATTTCTGTATTCCAATATTGCAACTTGCTGAAAACTGTCCACAGTGTTCCTATCATCCAGTTCTAACAGTACTGGGAAAAAAATCACTTACAGAGTGCATCAAACATGATTTAGAGCTTGTTTTTGAAAAAGTGTTTATTTCTGTATTTCAACATGATTTGGAGCTTGTTTTTGGAAAAGTGTTTATTTCTGTATTTCAACATGATTTGGAGCGTGTTTTTGGAAAAGTGTTTATTTCTGTATTTCAACATGATTTGGAGCTTGTTTTTGGAAAAGTGTTAATTTCTGTATTTCAACATTATTTGGAGCTTGTTTTTGGAAAAGTGTTTATTTCTGTATTTCAACATGATTTGGAGCTTGTTTTTGGAAAAGTGTTTATTTCTGTATTTCAACATGATTTGGAGCTTGTTTTGGAAAAGTGTTAATTTCTGTATTTCAACATGATTTAGAGCTTGTTAATGAAAAAGTGTTTATTTCTGTATTTCAACATGATTTGGAGCTTGTTTTTGGAAAAGTGTTTATTTCTGTATTTCAACATGATTTGGAGCTTGTTTTTGGAAAGTGTTTATTTCTGTATTCCAATATTGCAACTTGCTGAAAACTGTCCACAGTGTTCCTATCATCCAGTTCTAACAGTACTGGGAAAAAAATCACTTACAGAGTGCATCAAACATGATTTAGAGCTTGTTTTTGAAAAAGTGTTTATTTCTGTATTTCAACATGATTTGGAGCTTGTTTTTGGAAAAGTGTTTATTTCTGTATTTCAACATGATTTGGAGCGTGTTTTTGGAAAAGTGTTTATTTCTGTATTTCAACATGATTTGGAGCTTGTTTTTGGAAAAGTGTTAATTTCTGTATTTCAACATGATTTGGAGCTTGTTTTTGGAAAAGTGTTTATTTCTGTATTTCAACATGATTTGGAGCTTGTTTTTGGAAAAGTGTTTATTTCTGTATTTCAACATGATTTGGAGCTTGTTTTGGAAAAGTGTTTATTTCTGTATTTCAACATGATTTGGAGCTTGTTTTTGGAAAAGTGTTAATTTCTGTATTTCAACATGATTTGGAGCTTGTTTTTGGAAAAGTGTTTATTTCTGTATTTCAACATGATTTGGAGCTTGTTTTTGGAAAAGTGTTTATTTCTGTATTTCAACATGATTTGGAGCTTGTTTTGGAAAAGTGTTAATTTCTGTATTTCAACATGATTTAGAGCTTGTTAATGAAAAAGTGTTTATTTCTGTATTTCAACATGATTTGGAGCTTGTTTTTGGAAAAGTGTTTATTTCTGTATTTCAACATGATTTGGAGCTTGTTTTTGGAAAGTGTTTATTTCTGTATTCCAATATTGCAACTTGCTGAAAACTGTCCACAGTGTTCCTATCATCCAGTTCTAACAGTACTGGGAAAAAAATCACTTACAGAGTGCATCAAACATGATTTAGAGCTTGTTTTTGAAAAAGTGTTTATTTCTGTATTTCAACATGATTTGGAGCTTGTTTTTGGAAAAGTGTTTATTTCTGTATTTCAACATGATTTGGAGCGTGTTTTTGGAAAAGTGTTTATTTCTGTATTTCAACATGATTTGGAGCTTGTTTTTGGAAAAGTGTTAATTTCTGTATTTCAACATTATTTGGAGCTTGTTTTTGGAAAAGTGTTTATTTCTGTATTTCAACATGATTTGGAGCTTGTTTTTGGAAAAGTGTTTATTTCTGTATTTCAACATGATTTGGAGCTTGTTTTGGAAAAGTGTTAATTTCTGTATTTCAACATGATTTAGAGCTTGTTAATGAAAAAGTGTTTATTTCTGTATTTCAACATGATTTGGAGCTTGTTTTTGGAAAAGTGTTTATTTCTGTATTTCAACATGATTTGGAGCTTGTTTTTGGAAAAGTGTTTATTTCTGTATTCCAATATTGCAACTTGCTGAAAACTGTCCACAGTGTTCCTATCATCCAGTTCTAACAGTACTGGGAAAAAAATCACTTACAGAGTGCATCAAACATGATTTAGAGCTTGTTTATGAAAAAGTGTTTATTTCTGTATTTCAACATGATTTGGAGCTTGTTTTTGGAAAAGTGTTTATTTCTGTATTTCAACATGATTTGGAGCTTGTTTTTGGAAAAGTGTTTATTTCTGTATTCCAATATTGCAACTTGCTGAAAACTGTCCACAGTGTTCCTATCATCCAGTTCTAACAGTACTGGGAAAAAAATCACTTACAGAGTGCATCAAACATGATTTAGAGCTTGTTTTTGAAAAAGTGTTTATTTCTGTATTTCAACATGATTTGGAGCTTGTTTTTGGAAAAGTGTTTATTTCTGTATTTCAACATGATTTGGAGCGTGTTTTTGGAAAAGTGTTTATTTCTGTATTTCAACATGATTTGGAGCTTGTTTTTGGAAAAGTGTTAATTTCTGTATTTCAACATGATTTGGAGCTTGTTTTTGGAAAAGTGTTTATTTCTGTATTTCAACATGATTTGGAGCTTGTTTTTGGAAAGTGTTTATTTCTGTATTCCAATATTGCAACTTGCTGAAAACTGTCCACAGTGTTCCTATCATCCAGTTCTAACAGTACTGGGAAAAAAATCACTTACAGAGTGCATCAAACATGATTTAGAGCTTGTTTATGAAAAAGTGTTTATTTCTGTATTTCAACATGATTTGGAGCTTGTTTTTGGAAAAGTGTTTATTTCTGTATTTCAACATGATTTGGAGCTTGTTTTTGGAAAAGTGTTAATTTCTGTATTTCAACATGATTTAGAGCTTGTTTATGAAAAAGTGTTTATTTCTGTATTTCAACATGATTTGGAGCTTGTTTTTGGAAAAGTGTTTATTTCTGTATTTCAACATGATTTGGAGCTTGTTTTTGGAAAGTGTTTATTTCTGTATTCCAATATTGCAACTTGCTGAAAACTGTCCACAGTGTTCCTATCATCCAGTTCTAACAGTACTGGGAAAAAAATCACTTACAGAGTTCATCAAACATGATTTAGAGCTTGTTTATGAAAAAGTGTTTATTTCTGTATTTCAACATGATTTGGAGCTTGTTTTTGGAAAAGTGTTTATTTCTGTATTTCAACATGATTTGGAGCTTGTTTTTGGAAAGTGTTTTTTTCTGTATTCCAATATTGCAACTTGCTGAAAACTGTCCACAGTGTTCCTATCATCCAGTTCTAACAGTACTGGGAAAAAAATCACTTACAGAGTGCATCAAACATGATTTAGAGCTTGTTTATGAAAAAGTGTTTATTTCTGTGTTTCAACATGATTTGGAGCTTGTTTTTGGAAAAGTGTTTATTTCTGTATTTCAACATGATTTGGAGCTTGTTTTTGGAAAAGTGTTTATTTCTGTATTCCAATATTGCAACTTGCTGAAAACTGTCCACAGTGTTCCTATCATCCAGTTCTAACAGTACTGGGAAAAAAATCACTTACAGAGTGCATCAAACATGATTTAGAGCTTGTTTATGAAAAAGTGTTTATTTCTGTATTTCAACATGATTTGGAGCTTGTTTTTGAAAAAGTGTTTATTTCTGTATTTCAACATGATTTGGAGCGTGTTTTTGGAAAAGTGTTTATTTCTGTATTTCAACATGATTTGGAGCTTGTTTTTGGAAAAGTGTTAATTTCTGTATTTCAACATGATTTGGAGCTTGTTTTTGGAAAAGTGTTTATTTCTGTATTTCAACATGATTTGGAGCTTGTTTTTGGAAAGTGTTTATTTCTGTATTCCAATATTGCAACTTGCTGAAAACTGTCCACAGTGTTCCTATCATCCAGTTCTAACAGTACTGGGAAAAAAATCACTTACAGAGTGCATCAAACATGATTTAGAGCTTGTTTTTGAAAAAGTGTTTATTTCTGTATTTCAACATGATTTGGAGCTTGTTTTTGGAAAAGTGTTTATTTCTGTATTTCAACATGATTTGGAGCGTGTTTTTGGAAAAGTGTTTATTTCTGTATTTCAACATGATTTGGAGCTTGTTTTTGGAAAAGTGTTAATTTCTGTATTTCAACATGATTTGGAGCTTGTTTTTGGAAAAGTGTTTATTTCTGTATTTCAACATGATTTGGAGCTTGTTTTTGGAAAAGTGTTTATTTCTGGATTTCAACATGATTTGGAGCTTGTTTTTGGAAAAGTGTTAATTTCTGTATTTCAACATGATTTAGAGCTTGTTTATGAAAAAGTGTTTATTTCTGTATTTCAACATGATTTGGAGCTTGTTTTTGGAAAAGTGTTTATTTCTGTATTTCAACATGATTTGGAGCTTGTTTTTGGAAAGTGTTTATTTCTGTATTCCAATATTGCAACTTGCTGAAAACTGTCCATAGTGTTCCTATCATCCAGTTCTAACAATACTGGGAAAAAAATCACTTACAGAGTGCATCAAACATGATTTAGAGCTTGTTTATGAAAAAGTGTTAATTTCTGTATTTCAACATGATTTAGAGCTTGTTTATGAAAAAGTGTTTATTTCTGTATTTCAACATGATTTGGAGCTTGTTTTTGAAAAAGTGTTTATTTCTGTATTTCAACATGATTTAGAGCTTGTTTTTGGAAAGTGTTTATTTCTGTATTCCAATATTGCAACTTGCTGAAAACTGTCCACAGTGTTCCTATCATCCAGTTCTAACAGTACTGGGAAAAAAATCACTTACAGAGTGCAGCAAACATGATTTAGAGCTTGTTAATGAAAAAGTGTTTATTTCTGTTTTTCAACATGATTTGGAGCTTGTTTTTGGAAAGTGTTTATTTCTGTATTTCAACATGATTTAGAGCTTGTTTATGAAAAAGTGTTTATTTCTGTATTTCAACATGATTTGGAGCTTGTTTTTGTAAAAGTGTTTATTTCTGTATTTCAACATGATTTGGAGCTTGTTTTTGGAAAACTGTTTATTTCTGTATTCCAATATTGTTACTTGCTGAAAACTGTCCACAGTGTTCCTATCATCCAGTTCTAACAGTACTGGGGAAAAAATCACTTACAGAGTGCATCAAACATGATTTAGAGCTTGCTTATGAAAAAGTGTTTATTTCTGTTTTTCAACATGATTTAGAGCTTGTTTTTGAAAAAGTGTTTATTTCTGTATTTCAACATGATTTAGAGCTTGTTTATGAAAAAGTGTTTATTTCTGTATTTCAACATGATTTGGAGCTTGTTTTTGGAAAAGTGTTTAATATCTGTATTTCAACATGATTTAGACCTTGTTTATGAAAAATTGTTTATTTCTGTATTTCAACATGATTTGGAGCTTGTTTTTGGAAAAGTGTTTATTTCTGTATTCCAATATTGCTACTTGCTGAAAACTGTCCACAGTGATCCTATCTTCCAGTTCTAACAGTACTTCTGTATTTCAACATGATTTGGAGCTTGTTTTTGGAAAAGTGTTAATTTCTGTATTTCAACATGATTTGGAGCTTGTTTTTGGAAAACTGTTTATTTCTGTATTCCAATATTGTTACTTGCTGAAAACTGTCCACAGTGTTCCTATCATCCAGTTCTAACAGTACTGGGGAAAAAATCACTTACAGAGTGCATCAAACATGATTTAGAGCTTGCTTATGAAAAAGTGTTTATTTCTGTTTTTCAACATGATTTAGAGCTTGTTTTTGAAAAAGTGTTTATTTCTGTATTTCAACATGATTTAGAGCTTGTTTATGAAAAAGTGTTTATTTCTGTATTTCAACATGATTTGGAGCTTGTTTTTGGAAAAGTGTTTAATATCTGTATTTCAACATGATTTAGACCTTGTTTATGAAAAATTGTTTATTTCTGTATTTCAACATGATTTGGAGCTTGTTTTTGGAAAAGTGTTTATTTCTGTATTCCAATATTGCTACTTGCTGAAAACTGTCCACAGTGATCCTATCTTCCAGTTCTAACAGTACTTCTGTATTTCAACATGATTTGGAGCTTGTTTTTGGAAAAGTGTTAATTTCTGTATTTCAACATGATTTAGAGCTTGTTTATGAAAAAGTGTTTATTTCTGTATTTCAACATGATTTGGAGCTTGTTTTTGAAAAAGAGTTTATTTCTGTAATTCAACAAAATTTGGAGCTTGTTTTTGGAAAGTGTTTATTTCTGTATTCCAAGAATTGCAACTAGCTGAAAACTGTCCACAGTGTTCCTATCATCCACTTCTAACAGTACTGGGAAAAAAATCACTTACAGAGTGCATCAAACATGATTTAGAGCTTGTTTATGAAAAAGTGTTTATTTCTGTATTTCAACATGATTTAGAGCTTGTTATTGAAAAAGTGTTTATTTCTGTATTTCAACATGATTTGGAGCTTGTTTTTGGAAAAGTGTTTATTTCTGTATTTAAACATGATTTGGAGCTTGTTTTTGGAAAAGTGTTAATTTCTGTATTTCAACATGATTTAGAGCTTGTTTATGAAAAAGTGTTTATTTCTGTATTTCAACATGATTTGGAGCTTGTTTTTGAAAAAGTGTTTATTTCTGTATTTCAACATGATTTGGAGCTTGTTTTTGGAAAAGTGTTTATTTCTGTATTTCAACATGATTTGGAGCTTGTTTTTGGAAAAGTGTTAATTTCTGTATTTCAACATGATTTAGAGCTTGTTTATGAAAAAGTGTTTATTTCTGTATTTCAACATGATTTGGAGCTTGTTTTTGGAAAAGTGTTTATTTCTGTATTTCAACATGATTTGGAGCTTGTTTTTGGAAAGTGTTTATTTCTGTATTCCAATATTGCAACTTGCTGAAAACTGTCCACAGTGTTCCTATCATCCAGTTCTAACAGTACTGGGAAAAAAATCACTTACAGAGTGCATCAAACATGATTTAGAGCTTGTTTATGAAAAAGTGTTTATTTCTGTATTTCAACATGATTTGGAGCTTGTTTTTGAAAAAGTGTTTATTTCTGTATTTCAACATGATTTGGAGCTTGTTTTTGGAAAAGTGTTAATTTCTGTATTTCAACATGATTTAGAGCTTGTTTATGAAAAAGTGTTTATTTCTGTATTTCAACATGATTTGGAGCTTGTTTTTGAAAAAGTGTTTATTTCTGTATTTCAACATGATTTGGAGCTTGTTTTTGGAAAAGTGTTTATTTCTGTATTTAAACATGATTTGGAGCTTGTTTTTGGAAAAGTGTTAATTTCTGTATTTCAACATGATTTAGAGCTTGTTTATGAAAAAGTGTTTATTTCTGTATTTCAACATGATTTGGAGCTTGTTTTTGGAAAAGTGTTTATTTCTGTATTTCAACATGATTTGGAGCTTGTTTTTGGAAAAGTGTTAATTTCTGTATTTCAACATGATTTAGAGCTTGTTTATGAAAAAGTGTTTATTTCTGGATTTCAACATGATTTGGAGCTTGTTTTTGGAAAAGTGTTAATTTCTGTATTTCAACATGATTTAGAGCTTGTTTATGAAAAAGTGTTTATTTCTGTATTTCAACATGATTTGGAGCTTGTTTTTGGAAAAGTGTTTATTTCTGTATTTCAACATGATTTGGAGCTTGTTTTTGGAAAAGTGTTAATTTCTGTATTTCAACATGATTTGGAGCTTGTTTTTGGAAAAGTGTTTATTTCTGGATTTCAACATGATTTGGAGCTTGTTTTTGGAAAAGTGTTAATTTCTGTATTTCAACATGATTTAGAGCTTGTTTATGAAAAAGTGTTTATTTCTGTATTTCAACATGATTTGGAGCTTGTTTTTGGAAAAGTGTTTATTTCTGTATTTCAACATGATTTGGAGCTTGTTTTTGGAAAGTGTTTATTTCTGTATTCCAATATTGCAACTTGCTGAAAACTGTCCATAGTGTTCCTATCATCCAGTTCTAACAATACTGGGAAAAAAATCACTTACAGAGTGCATCAAACATGATTTAGAGCTTGTTTATGAAAAAGTGTTAATTTCTGTATTTCAACATGATTTAGAGCTTGTTTATGAAAAAGTGTTTATTTCTGTATTTCAACATGATTTGGAGCTTGTTTTTGAAAAAGTGTTTATTTCTGTATTTCAACATGATTTAGAGCTTGTTTTTGGAAAGTGTTTATTTCTGTATTCCAATATTGCAACTTGCTGAAAACTGTCCACAGTGTTCCTATCATCCAGTTCTAACAGTACTGGGAAAAAAATCACTTACAGAGTGCAGCAAACATGATTTAGAGCTTGTTAATGAAAAAGTGTTTATTTCTGTTTTTCAACATGATTTGGAGCTTGTTTTTGGAAAGTGTTTATTTCTGTATTTCAACATGATTTAGAGCTTGTTTATGAAAAAGTGTTTATTTCTGTATTTCAACATGATTTGGAGCTTGTTTTTGTAAAAGTGTTTATTTCTGTATTTCAACATGATTTGGAGCTTGTTTTTGGAAAACTGTTTATTTCTGTATTCCAATATTGTTACTTGCTGAAAACTGTCCACAGTGTTCCTATCATCCAGTTCTAACAGTACTGGGGAAAAAATCACTTACAGAGTGCATCAAACATGATTTAGAGCTTGCTTATGAAAAAGTGTTTATTTCTGTTTTTCAACATGATTTAGAGCTTGTTTTTGAAAAAGTGTTTATTTCTGTATTTCAACATGATTTAGAGCTTGTTTATGAAAAAGTGTTTATTTCTGTATTTCAACATGATTTGGAGCTTGTTTTTGGAAAAGTGTTTAATATCTGTATTTCAACATGATTTAGACCTTGTTTATGAAAAATTGTTTATTTCTGTATTTCAACATGATTTGGAGCTTGTTTTTGGAAAAGTGTTTATTTCTGTATTCCAATATTGCTACTTGCTGAAAACTGTCCACAGTGATCCTATCTTCCAGTTCTAACAGTACTTCTGTATTTCAACATGATTTGGAGCTTGTTTTTGGAAAAGTGTTAATTTCTGTATTTCAACATGATTTGGAGCTTGTTTTTGGAAAACTGTTTATTTCTGTATTCCAATATTGTTACTTGCTGAAAACTGTCCACAGTGTTCCTATCATCCAGTTCTAACAGTACTGGGGAAAAAATCACTTACAGAGTGCATCAAACATGATTTAGAGCTTGCTTATGAAAAAGTGTTTATTTCTGTTTTTCAACATGATTTAGAGCTTGTTTTTGAAAAAGTGTTTATTTCTGTATTTCAACATGATTTAGAGCTTGTTTATGAAAAAGTGTTTATTTCTGTATTTCAACATGATTTGGAGCTTGTTTTTGGAAAAGTGTTTAATATCTGTATTTCAACATGATTTAGACCTTGTTTATGAAAAATTGTTTATTTCTGTATTTCAACATGATTTGGAGCTTGTTTTTGGAAAAGTGTTTATTTCTGTATTCCAATATTGCTACTTGCTGAAAACTGTCCACAGTGATCCTATCTTCCAGTTCTAACAGTACTTCTGTATTTCAACATGATTTGGAGCTTGTTTTTGGAAAAGTGTTAATTTCTGTATTTCAACATGATTTAGAGCTTGTTTATGAAAAAGTGTTTATTTCTGTATTTCAACATGATTTGGAGCTTGTTTTTGAAAAAGAGTTTATTTCTGTAATTCAACAAAATTTGGAGCTTGTTTTTGGAAAGTGTTTATTTCTGTATTCCAAGAATTGCAACTAGCTGAAAACTGTCCACAGTGTTCCTATCATCCACTTCTAACAGTACTGGGAAAAAAATCACTTACAGAGTGCATCAAACATGATTTAGAGCTTGTTTATGAAAAAGTGTTTATTTCTGTATTTCAACATGATTTAGAGCTTGTTATTGAAAAAGTGTTTATTTCTGTATTTCAACATGATTTGGAGCTTGTTTTTGGAAAAGTGTTTATTTCTGTATTTAAACATGATTTGGAGCTTGTTTTTGGAAAAGTGTTAATTTCTGTATTTCAACATGATTTAGAGCTTGTTTATGAAAAAGTGTTTATTTCTGTATTTCAACATGATTTGGAGCTTGTTTTTGAAAAAGTGTTTATTTCTGTATTTCAACATGATTTGGAGCTTGTTTTTGGAAAAGTGTTTATTTCTGTATTTCAACATGATTTGGAGCTTGTTTTTGGAAAAGTGTTAATTTCTGTATTTCAACATGATTTAGAGCTTGTTTATGAAAAAGTGTTTATTTCTGTATTTCAACATGATTTGGAGCTTGTTTTTGGAAAAGTGTTTATTTCTGTATTTCAACATGATTTGGAGCTTGTTTTTGGAAAGTGTTTATTTCTGTATTTAAACATGATTTGGAGCTTGTTTTTGGAAAAGTGTTAATTTCTGTATTTCAACATGATTTAGAGCTTGTTTATGAAAAAGTGTTTATTTCTGTATTTCAACATGATTTGGAGCTTGTTTTTGGAAAAGTGTTTATTTCTGTATTTCAACATGATTTGGAGCTTGTTTTTGGAAAAGTGTTAATTTCTGTATTTCAACATGATTTGGAGCTTGTTTTTGAAAAAGTGTTTATTTCTGTATTTCAACATGATTTGGAGCTTGTTTTTGGAAAAGTGTTTATTTCTGTATTTCAACATGATTTGGAGCTTGTTTTTGGAAAAGTGTTAATTTCTGTATTTCAACATGATTTAGAGCTTGTTTATGAAAAAGTGTTTATTTCTGTATTTCAACATGATTTGGAGCTTGTTTTTGGAAAAGTGTTTATTTCTGTATTTCAACATGATTTGGAGCTTGTTTTTGGAAAGTGTTTATTTCTGTATTCCAATATTGCAACTTGCTGAAAACTGTCCACAGTGTTCCTATCATCCAGTTCTAACAGTACTGGGAAAAAAATCACTTACAGAGTGCATCAAACATGATTTAGAGCTTGTTTATGAAAAAGTGTTTATTTCTGTATTTCAACATGATTTGGAGCTTGTTTTTGAAAAAGTGTTTATTTCTGTATTTCAACATGATTTGGAGCTTGTTTTTGGAAAAGTGTTAATTTCTGTATTTCAACATGATTTAGAGCTTGTTTATGAAAAAGTGTTTATTTCTGTATTTCAACATGATTTAGAGCTTGTTTATGAAAAAGTGTTTATTTCTGTATTTCAACATGATTTGGAGCTTGTTTTTGGAAAAGTGTTTATTTCTGTATTTCAACATGATTTGGAGCTTGTTTTTGGAAAGTGTTTATTTCTGTATTCCAATATTGCAACTTGCTGAAAACTGTCCACAGTGTTCCTATCATCCAGTTCTAACAGTACTGGGAAAAAAATCACTTACAGAGTGCATCAAACATGATTTAGAGCTTGTTTATGAAAACGTGTTTATTTCTGTATTTCAACATGATTTGTAGCTTGTTTTTGGAAAAGTGTTAATTTCTGTATTTCAACATGATTTAGAGCTTGTTTATGAAAAAGTGTTTATTTCTGTATTTCAACATGATTTGGAGCTTGTTTTTGGAAAAGTGTTTATTTCTGTATTTAAACATGATTTGGAGCTTGTTTTTGGAAAAGTGTTAATTTCTGTATTTCAACATGATTTAGAGCTTGTTTATGAAAAAGTGTTTATTTCTGTATTTCAACATGATTTGGAGCTTGTTTTTGAAAAAGTGTTTATTTCTGTATTTCAACATGATTTGGAGCTTGTTTTTGGAAAAGTGTTTATTTCTGTATTTCAACATGATTTGGAGCTTGTTTTTGGAAAAGTGTTAATTTCTTTATTTCAACATGATTTAGAGCTTGTTTATGAAAAAGTGTTTATTTCTGTATTTCAACATGATTTGGAGCTTGTTTTTGGAAAAGTGTTAATTTCTGTATTTCAACATGATTTAGAGCTTGTTTATGAAAAAGTGTTTATTTCTGTATTTCAACATGATTTGGAGCTTGTTTTTGGAAAAGTGTTAATTTCTGTATTTCAACATGATTTAGAGCTTGTTTATGAAAAAGTGTTTATTTCTGTATTTCAACATGATTTGGAGCTTGTTTTTGGAAAAGTGTTTATTTCTGTATTTCAACATGATTTGGAGCTTGTTTTTGGAAATAGTTTATTTCTGTATTCCAATATTGCAACTTGCTGAAAACTGTCCACAGTGTTCCTATCATCCACTTCTAACAGTACTGGGAAAAAAATCACTTACAGAGTGCATCAAACATGATTTAGAGCTTGTTTATGAAAAAGTGTTTATTTCTGTATTTCAACATGATTTAGAGCTTGTTATTGAAAAAGTGTTTATTTCTGTATTTCAACATGATTTGGAGCTTGTTTTTGGAAAAGTGTTTATTTCTGTATTTAAACATGATTTGGAGCTTGTTTTTGGAAAAGTGTTAATTTCTGTATTTCAACATGATTTAGAGCTTGTTTTTGGAAAAGTGTTTATTTCTGTATTTCAACATGATTTGGAGCTTGTTTTTGGAAAGTGTTTATTTCTGTATTCCAATATTGCAACTTGCTGAAAACTGTCCACAGTGTTCCTATCATCCAGTTCTAACAGTACTGGGAAAAAAATCACTTACAGAGTGCATCAAAGATGATTTAGAGCTTGTTTATGAAAAAGTGTTTATTTCTGTATTTCAACATGATTTGGAGCTTGTTTTTGGAAAAGTGTTATTTTCTGTATTTCAACATGATTCAGAGCTTGTTTTTGGAAAAGTGTTTATTTCTGTATTTCAACATGATTTGGAGCTTGTTTTTGGAAAAGTGTTTATTTCTGTATTTCAACACGATTTGGAGCTTGTTTTTGGAAAAGTGTTTATTTCTGTATTCCAATATTGCTACTTGCTGAAAACTGTCCACAGTGATCCTATCATCCAATTCTAACAGTACTGAAAAAAAATCACTTACAGAGTGCATCAAACATGATTTAGAGCTTGTTTATGAAAAAGTGTTTATTTCTGTATTTCAACATGATTTGGAGCTTGTTTTTGGAAAAGTGTTAATTTCTGTATTTCAACATGATTTAGAGCTTGTTTATGAAAAAGTGTTTATTTCTGTATTTCAACATGATTTGGAGCTTGTTTTTGGAAAAGTGTTAATTTCTGTATTTCAACATGATTTAGAGCTTGTTTAAGAAAAAGTGTTTATTTCTGTATTTCAACATGATTTGGAGCTTGTTTTTGGAAAAGTGTTTATTTCTGTATTTCAACATGATTTGGAGCTTGTTTTTGGAAAGTGTTTATTTCTGTATTCCAATATTGCAACTTGCTGAAAACTGTCCACAGTGTTCCTATCATCCACTTCTAACAGTACTGGGAAAAAAATCACTTACAGAGTGCATCAAACATGATTTAGAGCTTGTTTATGAAAAAGTGTTTATTTCTGTATTTCAACATGATTTAGAGCTTGTTATTGAAAAAGTGTTTATTTCTGTATTTCAACATGATTTGGAGCTTGTTTTTGGAAAAGTGTTTATTTCTGTATTTAAACATGATTTGGAGCTTGTTTTTGGAAAAGTGTTAATTTCTGTATTTCAACATGATTTAGAGCTTGTTTATGAAAAAGTGTTTATTTCTGTATTTCAACATGATTTGGAGCTTGTTTTTGAAAAAGTGTTTATTTCTGTATTTCAACATGATTTGGAGCTTGTTTTTGGAAAAGTGTTTATTTCTGTATTTCAACATGATTTGGAGCTTGTTTTTGGAAAAGTGTTTATTTCTGTATTTCAACATGATTTGGAGCTTGTTTTTGGAAAAGTGTTTATTTCTGTATTCCAATATTGCAACTTGCTGAAAACTGTCCACAGTGTTCCTATCATCCACTTCTAACAGTACTGGGAAAAAAATCACTTACAGAGTGCATCAAACATGATTTAGAGCTTGTTTATGAAAAAGTGTTTATTTCTGTATTTCAACATGATTTAGAGCTTGTTATTGAAAAAGTGTTTATTTCTGTATTTCAACATGATTTGGAGCTTGTTTTTGGAAAAGTGTTTATTTCTGTATTTAAACATGATTTGGAGCTTGTTTTTGGAAAAGTGTTAATTTCTGTATTTCAACATGATTTAGAGCTTGTTTATGAAAAAGTGTTTATTTCTGTATTTCAACATGATTTGGAGCTTGTTTTTGAAAAAGTGTTTATTTCTGTATTTCAACATGATTTGGAGCTTGTTTTTGGAAAAGTGTTTATTTCTGTATTTCAACATGATTTGGAGCTTGTTTTTGGAAAAGTGTTAATTTCTGTATTTCAACATGATTTAGAGCTTGTTTATGAAAAAGTGTTTATTTCTGTATTTCAACATGATTTGGAGCTTGTTTTTGGAAAAGTGTTTATTTCTGTATTTCAACATGATTTGGAGCTTGTTTTTGGAAAGTGTTTATTTCTGTATTCCAATATTGCAACTTGCTGAAAACTGTCCACAGTGTTCCTATCATCCAGTTCTAACAGTACTGGGGAAAAAATCACTTACAGAGTGCATCAAACATGATTTAGAGCTTGTTTATGAAAAAGTGTTTATTTCTGTATTTCAACATGATTTGGAGCTTGTTTTTGGAAAAGTGTTTATTTCTGTATTTCAACATGATTTGGAGCTTGTTTTTGTAAAAGTGTTTATTTCTGTATTTCAACACGATTTGGAGCTTGTTTTTGGAAAAGTGTTTATTTCTGTATTCCAATATTGCTACTTGCTGAAAACTGTCCACAGTGATCCTATCATCCAGTTCTAACAGTACTGAAAAAAAATCACTTACAGAGAGCATCAAACATGATTTAGAGCTTGTTTATGAAAAAGTGTTTATTTCTGTATTTCAACATGATTTGTAGCTTGTTTTTGGAAAAGTGTTAATTTCTGTATTTCAACATGATTTAGAGCTTGTTTATGAAAAAGTGTTTATTTCTGTATTTCAACATGATTTGGAGCTTGTTTTTGGAAAAGTGTTAATTTCTGTATTTCAACATGATTTAGAGCTTGTTTATGAAATAGTGTTTATTTCTGTATTTCAACATGATTTGGAGCTTGTTTTTGGAAAAGTGTTTATTTCTGTATTTCAACATGATTTGGAGCTTGTTTTTGGAAAGTGTTTATTTCTGTATTCCAATATTGCAACTTGCTGAAAACTGTCCACAGTGTTCCTATCATCCACTTCTTACAGTACTGGGAAAAAAATCACTTACAGAGTGCATCAAACATGATTTAGAGCTTGTTTATGAAAAAGTGTTTATTTCTGTATTTCAACATGATTTAGAGCTTGTTTTTGAAAAAGTGTTTATTTCTGTATTTCAACATGATTTGGAGCTTGTTTTTGGAAAAGTGTTTATTTCTGTATTTCAACATGATTTGGAGCTTGTTTTTGGAAAAGTGTTTATTTCTGTATTTCAACATGATTAGGAGCTTGTTTTTGGAAAAGTGTTTGTTTCTGTATTTAAACATGATTTGGAGCTTGTTTTTGGAAAAGTGTTAATTTCTGTATTTCAACATGATTTAGAGCTTGTTTATGAAAAAGTGTTTATTTCTGTATTTCAACATGATTTGGAGCTTGTTTTTGAAAAAGTGTTTATTTCTGTATTTCAACATGATTTGGAGCTTGTTTTTGGAAAAGTGTTTATTTCTGTATTTCAACATGATTTGGAGCTTGTTTTTGGAAAGTGTTTATTTCTGTATTCCAATATTGCAACTTGCTGAAAACTGTCCACAGTGTTCCTATCATCCAGTTCTAACAGTACTGGGAAAAAAATCACTTACAGAGTGCATCAAACATGATTTAGAGCTTGTTTATGAAAAAGTGTTTATTTCTGTATTTCAACATGATTTGGAGCTTGTTTTTGGAAAAGTGTTTATTTCTGTATTTCAACATGATTTGGAGCTTGTTTTTGTAAAAGTGTTTATTTCTGTATTTCAACACGATTTGGAGCTTGTTTTTGGAAAAGTGTTTATTTCTGTATTCCAATATTGCTACTTGCTGAAAACTGTCCACAGTGATCCTATCATCCAGTTCTAACAGTACTGAAAAAAAATCACTTACAGAGAGCATCAAACATGATTTAGAGCTTGTTTATGAAAAAGTGTTTATTTCTGTATTTCAACATGATTTGGAGCTTGTTTTTGAAAAAGTGTTTATTTCTGTATTTCAACATGATTTGGAGCTTGTTTTTGGAAAAGTGTTTATTTCTGTATTTCAACATGATTTGGAGCTTGTTTTTGGAAAGTGTTTATTTCTGTATTCCAATATTGCAACTTGCTGAAAACTGTCCACAGTGTTCCTATCATCCAGTTCTAACAGTACTGGGAAAAAAATCACTTACAGAGTGCATCAAACATGATTTAGAGCTTGTTTATGAAAAAGTGTTTATTTCTGTATTTCAACATGATTTGGAGCTTGTTTTTGGAAAAGTGTTTATTTCTGTATTTCAACATGATTTGGAGCTTGTTTTTGTAAAAGTGTTTATTTCTGTATTTCAACACGATTTGGAGCTTGTTTTTGGAAAAGTGTTTATTTCTGTATTCCAATATTGCTACTTGCTGAAAACTGTCCACAGTGATCCTATCATCCAGTTCTAACAGTACTGAAAAAAAATCACTTACAGAGAGCATCAAACATGATTTAGAGCTTGTTTATGAAAAAGTGTTTATTTCTGTATTTCAACATGATTTGTAGCTTGTTTTTGGAAAAGTGTTAATTTCTGTATTTCAACATGATTTAGAGCTTGTTTATGAAAAAGTGTTTATTTCTGTATTTCAACATGATTTGGAGCTTGTTTTTGGAAAAGTGTTAATTTCTGTATTTCAACATGATTTAGAGCTTGTTTATGAAAAAGTGTTTATTTCTGTATTTCAACATGATTTGGAGCTTGTTTTTGGAAAAGTGTTTATTTCTGTATTTCAACATGATTTGGAGCTTGTTTTTGGAAAGTGTTTATTTCTGTATTCCAATATTGCAACTTGCTGAAAACTGTCCACAGTGTTCCTATCATCCAGTTCTAACAGTACTGGGAAAAAAATCACTTACAGAGTGCATCAAACATGATTTAGAGCTTGTTTATGAAAAAGTGTTTATTTCTGTATTTCAACATGATTTAGAGCTTGTTTTTGAAAAAGTGTTTATTTCTGTATTTCAACATGATTTGGAGCTTGTTTTTGGAAAAGTGTTTATTTCTGTATTTCAACATGATTTGGAGCTTGTTTTTGGAAAAGTGTTTATTTCTGTATTTCAACATGATTAGGAGCTTGTTTTTGGAAAAGTGTTTGTTTCTGTATTTAAACATGATTTGGAGCTTGTTTTTGGAAAAGTGTTAATTTCTGTATTTCAACATGATTTAGAGCTTGTTTTTGGAAAAGTGTTTATTTCTGTATTCCAATATTGCTACTTGCTGAAAACTGTCCACAGTGATCCTATCATCCAGTTCTAACAGTACTGAAAAAAAATCACTTACAGAGAGCATCAAACATGATTTAGAGCTTGTTTATGAAAAAGTGTTTATTTCTGTATTTCAACATGATTTGGAGCTTGTTTTTGAAAAAGTGTTTATTTCTGTATTTCAACATGATTTGGAGCTTGTTTTTGGAAAAGTGTTTATTTCTGTATTTCAACATGATTTGGAGCTTGTTTTTGGAAAGTGTTTATTTCTGTATTCCAATATTGCAACTTGCTGAAAACTGTCCACAGTGTTCCTATCATCCAGTTCTAACAGTACTGGGAAAAAAATCACTTACAGAGTGCATCAAACATGATTTAGAGCTTGTTTATGAAAAAGTGTTTATTTCTGTATTTCAACATGATTTGGAGCTTGTTTTTGGAAAAGTGTTTATTTCTGTATTTCAACATGATTTGGAGCTTGTTTTTGTAAAAGTGTTTATTTCTGTATTTCAACATGATTTGGAGCTTGTTTTTGGAAAGTGTTTATTTCTGTATTCCAATATTGCAACTTGCTGAAAACTGTCCACAGTGATCCTATCATCCAGTTCTAACAGTACTGGGAAAAAAATCACTTACAGAGTGCATCAAACATGATTTAGAGCTTGTTTATGAAAAAGTGTTTATTTCTGTATTTCAACATGATTTAGAGCTTGTTATTGAAAAAGTGTTTATTTCTGTATTTCAACATGATTTGGAGCTTGTTTTTGGAAAAGTGTTTATTTCTGTATTTAAACATGATTTGGAGCTTGTTTTTGGAAAAGTGTTAATTTCTGTATTTCAACATGATTTAGAGCTTGTTTATGAAAAAGTGTTTATTTCTGTATTTCAACATGATTTGGAGCTTGTTTTTGAAAAAGTGTTTATTTCTGTATTTCAACATGATTTGGAGCTTGTTTTTGGAAAAGTGTTTATTTCTGTATTTCAACATGATTTGGAGCTTGTTTTTGGAAAAGTGTTAATTTCTGTATTTCAACATGATTTAGAGCTTGTTTATGAAAAAGTGTTTATTTCTGTATTTCAACATGATTTGGAGCTTGTTTTTGGAAAAGTGTTTATTTCTGTATTTCAACATGATTTGGAGCTTGTTTTTGGAAAGTGTTTATTTCTGTATTCCAATATTGCAACTTGCTGAAAACTGTCCACAGTGTTCCTATCATCCAGTTCTAACAGTACTGGGGAAAAAATCACTTACAGAGTGCATCAAACATGATTTAGAGCTTGTTTATGAAAAAGTGTTTATTTCTGTATTTCAACATGATTTGGAGCTTGTTTTTGGAAAAGTGTTTATTTCTGTATTTCAACATGATTTGGAGCTTGTTTTTGTAAAAGTGTTTATTTCTGTATTTCAACACGATTTGGAGCTTGTTTTTGGAAAAGTGTTTATTTCTGTATTCCAATATTGCTACTTGCTGAAAACTGTCCACAGTGATCCTATCATCCAGTTCTAACAGTACTGAAAAAAAATCACTTACAGAGAGCATCAAACATGATTTAGAGCTTGTTTATGAAAAAGTGTTTATTTCTGTATTTCAACATGATTTGTAGCTTGTTTTTGGAAAAGTGTTAATTTCTGTATTTCAACATGATTTAGAGCTTGTTTATGAAAAAGTGTTTATTTCTGTATTTCAACATGATTTGGAGCTTGTTTTTGGAAAAGTGTTAATTTCTGTATTTCAACATGATTTAGAGCTTGTTTATGAAAAAGTGTTTATTTCTGTATTTCAACATGATTTGGAGCTTGTTTTTGGAAAAGTGTTTATTTCTGTATTTCAACATGATTTGGAGCTTGTTTTTGGAAAGTGTTTATTTCTGTATTCCAATATTGCAACTTGCTGAAAACTGTCCACAGTGTTCCTATCATCCACTTCTAACAGTACTGGGAAAAAAATCACTTACAGAGTGCATCAAACATGATTTAGAGCTTGTTTATGAAAAAGTGTTTATTTCTGTATTTCAACATGATTTAGAGCTTGTTTTTGAAAAAGTGTTTATTTCTGTATTTCAACATGATTTGGAGCTTGTTTTTGGAAAAGTGTTTATTTCTGTATTTCAACATGATTTGGAGCTTGTTTTTGGAAAAGTGTTTATTTCTGTATTTCAACATGATTAGGAGCTTGTTTTTGGAAAAGTGTTTGTTTCTGTATTCCAATATTGCAACTTGCTGAAAACTGTCCACAGTGATCCCATCATCCAGTTCAAACAGTACTCTAAAAAAATCACTTACAGAGAGCATCAAACATGATTTAGAGCTTGTTTATGAAAAAGTGTTTATTTCTGTATTTCAACATGATTTGTAGCTTGTTTTTGGAAAAGTGTTAATTTCTGTATTTCAACATGATTTAGAGCTTGTTTATGAAAAAGTGTTTATTTCTGTATTTCAACATGATTTGGAGCTTGTTTTTGGAAAAGTGTTAATTTCTGTATTTCAACATGATTTAGAGCTTGTTTTTGAAAAAGTTTTTATTTCTGTATTTCAACATGATTTGGAGCTTGTTTTTGGAAAAGTGTTTATTTCTGTATTCCAATATTGCTACTTGCTGAAAACTGTCTACAGTGATCCTATCATCCAGTTCTAACAGTACTGGGAAAAAAATCACTTACAGAGTGCATCAAACATGATTTAGAGCTTGTTTATGAAAAAGTGTTTATTTCTGTATTTAAACATGATTTGGAGCTTGTTTTTGGAAAAGTGTTTATTTCTGTATTCCAATATTGCAACTTGCTGAAAACTGTCCACAGTGATCCTATCATCCAGTTCTAACAGTACTGGAAAAAAATCACTTACAGAGTGCATCAAACATGATTTAGAGCTTTTTTATGAAAAAGTGTTTATTTCTGTATTTCAACATGATTTAGAGCTTGTTATTGAAAAAGTGTTTATTTCTGTATTTCAACATGATTTGGAGCTTGTTTTTGGAAAAGTGTTTATTTCTGTATTTAAACATGATTTGGAGCTTGTTTTTGGAAAAGTGTTTATTTCTGTATTCCAATATTGCAACTTGCTGAAAACTGTCCACAGTGTTCCTATCATCCAGTTCTAACAGTACTAGAAAAAAATCACTTACAGAGTGCA
This sequence comes from Salvelinus fontinalis, assembly GCF_029448725.1. Lineage (NCBI taxonomy): Eukaryota > Metazoa > Chordata > Actinopteri > Salmoniformes > Salmonidae > Salvelinus > Salvelinus fontinalis. Next base: position 61,652 of record NW_026600551.1, read on the forward strand.
TCAAACATGATTTAGAGCTTGTTTATGAAAAAGTGTTTATTTCTGTATTTCAACATGATTTAGAGCATGTTTTTGAAAAAGTGTTTATTTCTGTATTTCAACATGATTTGGAGCTTGTTTTTGGAAAAGTGTTTAATTCTGTATTTCAACATGATTTGGAGCTTGTTTTTGGAAAAGTGTTTATTTCTGTATTTCAACATGATTAGGAGCTTGTTTTTGGAAAAGTGTTTGTTTCTGTATTCCAATATTGCAACTTGCTGAAAACTGTCCACAGTGTTCCTATCATCCAGTTCTAACAGTACTAGAAAAAAATCACTTACAAAGTGCATCAAACATGATTTAGAGCTTGTTTATGAAAAAGTGTTTATTTCTGTATTTCAACATGATTTGGAGCTTGTTTTTGGAAAAGTGTTTATTTCTGTATTTCAACATGATTTAGAGCTTGTTTATGAAAAAGTGTTTATTTCTGTATTTCAACATGATTTGGAGCTTGTTTTTGGAAAAGTGTTAATTTCTGTATTTCAACATGATTTAGAGCTTGTTTATGAAAAAGTGTTTATTTCTGTATTCTAATATTGCAACTTGCTGAAAACTGTCCACAGTGATCCTATCATCCAGTTCTAACAGTACTGGACAAAAATCACTTACAGAGTGCATCAAACATGATTTAGAGCTTGTTTATGAAAAAGTTTTTATTTCTGTATTTCAACATGATTTAGAGCTTGTTTTTGAAAAAGTGTTTATTTCTGTATTTCAACATGATTTGGAGCTTGTTTTTGGAAAAGTGTTTGTTTCTGTATTCCAATATTGCAACTTGCTGAAAACTGTCCACAGTGATCCTATCATCCAGTTCTAACAGTACTGGACAAAAATCACTTAGAGTGCATCAAACATGATTTAGAGCTTGTTTATGAAAAACGGTTTATTTCTGTATTTCAAATGATTTAGAGCTTGTTTTTGAAAAAGTGTTTGTTTCTGTATTCCAATATTGCAACTTGCTGAAAACTGTCCACAGTGATCCTATCATCCAGTTCAAACAGTACTCTAAAAAAATCACTTAGAGTGCATCAAACATGATTTAGAGCTTGTTTATGAAAAAGTGTTTATTTCTGTATTTCAACATGATTTGGAGCTTGTTTTTGGAAAAGTGTTTATTTCTGTATTTCAACATGATTTAGAGCTTGTTTATGAAAAAGTGTTTATTTCTGTATTTCAACATGATTTGGAGCTTGTTTTTGGAAAAGTGTTAATTTCTGTATTTCAACATGATTTAGAGCTTGTTTATGAAAAAGTGTTTATTTCTGTATTCTAATATTGCAACTTGCTGAAAACTGTCCACAGTGATCCTATCATCCAGTTCTAACAGTACTGGACAAAAATCACTTACAGAGTGCATCAAACATGATTTAGAGCTTGTTTATGAAAAAGTTTTTATTTCTGTATTTCAACATGATTTAGAGCTTGTTTTTGAAAAAGTGTTTATTTCTGTATTTCAACATGATTTGGAGCTTGTTTTTGGAAAAGTGTTTGTTTCTGTATTCCAATATTGCAACTTGCTGAAAACTGTCCACAGTGATCCTATCATCCAGTTCTAACAGTACTGGACAAAAATCACTTAGAGTGCATCAAACATGATTTAGAGCTTGTTTATGAAAAACGGTTTATTTCTGTATTTCAAATGATTTAGAGCTTGTTTTTGAAAAAGTGTTTATTTCTGTATTTCAACATGATTTGGAGCTTGTTTTTGGAAAAGTGTTTGTTTCTGTATTCCAATATTGCAACTTGCTGAAAACTGTCCACAGTGATCCTATCATCCAGTTCAAACAGTACTCTAAAAAAATCACTTAGAGTGCATCAAATTGATTTAGAGCTTGTTTATGAAAAACGGTTTATTTCTGTATTTCAAATGATTTAGAGCTTGTTTTTGAAAAAGTTTTTATTTCTGTATTTCAACATGATTTGGAGCTTGTTTTTGGAAAAGTGTTTTTTTCTGTATTCCAATATTGCAACTTGCTGAAAACTGTCCACAGTGATCCTATCATCCAGTTCTAACAGTACTGGACAAAAATCACTTACAGAGTGCATCAAACATGATTTAGAGCTTGTTTATGAAAAAGTTTTTATTTCTGTATTTCAACATGATTTAGAGCTTGTTTTTGAAAAAGTGTTTATTTCTGTATTTCAACATGATTTGGAGCTTGTTTTTGGAAAAGTGTTTGTTTCTGTATTCCAACATTGCAACTTGCTGAAAACTGTCCACAGTGATCCTATCATCCAGTTCAAACAGTACTCTAAAAAAATCACTTAGAGTGCATCAAACATGATTTAGAGCTTGTTTATGAAAAACGGTTTATTTCTGTATTTCAAATGATTTAGAGCTTGTTATTGAAAAAGTTTTTATTTCTGTATTTCAACATGTTTAGGAGCTTGTTTTTGGAAAAGTGTTTATTTCTGTATTCCAATATTGCTACTTGCTGAAAACTGTCTACAGTGATCCTATCATCCAGTTCTAACAGTATTGGGAAAAAATCACTTACAGAGTGCATCAAACATGATTTAGAGCTTGTTTATGAAAAAGTGTTTATTTCTGTATTTCAACATGATTTGGAGCTTGTTTTTGGAAAAGTGTTTATTTCTGTATTCCAATATTGCAACTTGCTGAAAACTGTCCACAGTAATACTATCATCCAGTTCTAACAGTACTGGAAAAAAATCACTTACAGAGTGCATCAAACATGATTTAGAGCTTGTTTATGAAAAAGTGTTTATTTCTGTATTTCAACATGATTGTTATTGAAAAAGTGTTTATTTCTGTATTTCAACATGATTTGGAGCTTGTTTTTGGAAAAGTGTTTATTTCTGTATTTCAACATGATTTGGAGCTTGTTTTTGGAAAAGTGTTTGTTTCTGTATTCCAATATTGCAACTTGCTGAAAATTGTCCACAGTGTTCCTATCATCCAGTTCAAACAGTACTCTAAGAAAATCACTTAGAGTGCATCAAACATGATTTAGAGCTTGTTTATGAAAAACGGTTTATTTCTGTATTTCAACCGATTTAGAGCTTGTTTTTGAAAAAGTTTTTATTTCTGTATTTCAACATGATTTGGAGCTTGTTTTTGGAAAAGTGTTTATTTCTGTATTCCAATATTGCAACTTGCTGAAAACTGTCCACAGTGATCCTATCATGCAGTTCTAACAGTACTGGGAAAAAATCACTTACAGAGTGCATCAAACATGATTTAGAGCTTGTTTATGAAAAAGTGTTTATTTCTGTATTTAAACATGATTTGGAGCTTGTTTTTGGAAAAGTGTTTATTTCTGTATTCCAATATTGCAACTTGCTGAAAACTGTCCACAGTGATCCTATCATCCAGTTCTAACAGTACTGGAAAAAAATCACTTACAGAGTGCATCAAACATGATTTAGAGCTTGTTTATGAAAAAGTGTTTATTTCTGTATTTCAACATGATTGTTATTGAAAAAGTGTTTATTTCTGTATTTCAACATGATTTGGAGCTTGTTTTTGGAAAAGTGTTTATTTCTGTATTTCAACATGATTTGGAGCTTGTTTTTGGAAAAGTGTTTGTTTCTGTATTCCAATATTGCAACTTGCTGAAAATTGTCCACAGTGTTCCTATCATCCAGTTCAAACAGTACTCTAAGAAAATCACTTAGAGTGCATCAAACATGATTTAGAGCTTGTTTATGAAAAACGGTTTATTTCTGTATTTCAACCGATTTAGAGCTTGTTTTTGAAAAAGTTTTTATTTCTGTATTTCAACACGATTTGGAGCTTGTTTTTGGAAAAGTGTTTATTTCTGTATTTCAACATGATTTGGAGCTTGTTTTTGGAAAAGTGTTAATTTCTGTATTTCAACATGATTTAGAGCTTGTTTATGAAAAAGTGTTTATTTCTGTATTCTAATATTGCAACTTGCTGAAAACTGTCCACAGTGATCCTATCATCCAGTTCTAACAGTACTGGACAAAAATCACTTACAGAGTGCATCAAACATGATTTAGAGCTTGTTTATGAAAAAGTTTTTTTTCTGTATTTCAACATGATTTAGAGCTTGTTTTTGAAAAAGTGTTTATTTCTGTATTTCAACATGATTTGGAGCTTGTTTTTGGAAAAGTGTTTGTTTCTGTATTCCAATATTGCAACTTGCTGAAAACTGTCCACAGTGATCCTATCATCCAGTTCTAACAGTACTGGACAAAAATCACTTAGAGTGCATCAAACATGATTTAGAGCTTGTTTATGAAAAACGGTTTATTTCTGTATTTCAAATGATTTAGAGCTTGTTTTTGAAAAAGTGTTTATTTCTGTATTTCAACATGATTTGGAGCTTGTTTTTGGAAAAGTGTTTGTTTCTGTATTCCAATATTGCAACTTGCTGAAAACTGTCCACAGTGATCCTATCATCCAGTTCAAACAGTACTCTAAAAAAATCACTTAGAGTGCATCAAATTGATTTAGAGCTTGTTTATGAAAAACGGTTTATTTCTGTATTTCAAATGATTTAGAGCTTGTTTTTGAAAAAGTTTTTATTTCTGTATTTCAACATGATTTGGAGCTTGTTTTTGGAAAAGTGTTTTTTTCTGTATTCCAATATTGCAACTTGCTGAAAACTGTCCACAGTGATCCTATCATCCAGTTCTAACAGTACTGGACAAAAATCACTTACAGAGTGCATCAAACATGATTTAGAGCTTGTTTATGAAAAAGTTTTTATTTCTGTATTTCAACATGATTTAGAGCTTGTTTTTGAAAAAGTGTTTATTTCTGTATTTCAACATGATTTGGAGCTTGTTTTTGGAAAAGTGTTTGTTTCTGTATTCCAACATTGCAACTTGCTGAAAACTGTCCACAGTGATCCTATCATCCAGTTCAAACAGTACTCTAAAAAAATCACTTAGAGTGCATCAAACATGATTTAGAGCTTGTTTATGAAAAACGGTTTATTTCTGTATTTCAAATGATTTAGAGCTTGTTATTGAAAAAGTTTTTATTTCTGTATTTCAACATGTTTAGGAGCTTGTTTTTGGAAAAGTGTTTATTTCTGTATTCCAATATTGCTACTTGCTGAAAACTGTCTACAGTGATCCTATCATCCAGTTCTAACAGTATTGGGAAAAAATCACTTACAGAGTGCATCAAACATGATTTAGAGCTTGTTTATGAAAAAGTGTTTATTTCTGTATTTCAACATGATTTGGAGCTTGTTTTTGGAAAAGTGTTTATTTCTGTATTCCAATATTGCAACTTGCTGAAAACTGTCCACAGTAATACTATCATCCAGTTCTAACAGTACTGGAAAAAAATCACTTACAGAGTGCATCAAACATGATTTAGAGCTTGTTTATGAAAAAGTGTTTATTTCTGTATTTCAACATGATTGTTATTGAAAAAGTGTTTATTTCTGTATTTCAACATGATTTGGAGCTTGTTTTTGGAAAAGTGTTTATTTCTGTATTTCAACATGATTTGGAGCTTGTTTTTGGAAAAGTGTTTGTTTCTGTATTCCAATATTGCAACTTGCTGAAAATTGTCCACAGTGTTCCTATCATCCAGTTCAAACAGTACTCTAAGAAAATCACTTAGAGTGCATCAAACATGATTTAGAGCTTGTTTATGAAAAACGGTTTATTTCTGTATTTCAACCGATTTAGAGCTTGTTTTTGAAAAAGTTTTTATTTCTGTATTTCAACATGATTTGGAGCTTGTTTTTGGAAAAGTGTTTATTTCTGTATTCCAATATTGCAACTTGCTGAAAACTGTCCACAGTGATCCTATCATGCAGTTCTAACAGTACTGGGAAAAAATCACTTACAGAGTGCATCAAACATGATTTAGAGCTTGTTTATGAAAAAGTGTTTATTTCTGTATTTAAACATGATTTGGAGCTTGTTTTTGGAAAAGTGTTTATTTCTGTATTCCAATATTGCAACTTGCTGAAAACTGTCCACAGTGATCCTATCATCCAGTTCTAACAGTACTGGAAAAAAATCACTTACAGAGTGCATCAAACATGATTTAGAGCTTGTTTATGAAAAAGTGTTTATTTCTGTATTTCAACATGATTGTTATTGAAAAAGTGTTTATTTCTGTATTTCAACATGATTTGGAGCTTGTTTTTGGAAAAGTGTTTATTTCTGTATTTCAACATGATTTGGAGCTTGTTTTTGGAAAAGTGTTTGTTTCTGTATTCCAATATTGCAACTTGCTGAAAATTGTCCACAGTGTTCCTATCATCCAGTTCAAACAGTACTCTAAGAAAATCACTTAGAGTGCATCAAACATGATTTAGAGCTTGTTTATGAAAAACGGTTTATTTCTGTATTTCAACCGATTTAGAGCTTGTTTTTGAAAAAGTTTTTATTTCTGTATTTCAACACGATTTGGAGCTTGTTTTTGGAAAAGTGTTTATTTCTGTATTCCAATATTGCAACTTGCTGAAAACTGTCCACAGTGATCCTATCATGCAGTTCTAACAGTACTGGGAAAAAATCACTTACAGAGTGCATCAAACATGATTTAGAGCTTGTTTATGAAAAAGTGTTTATTTCTGTATTTAAACATGATTTGGAGCTTGTTTTTGGAAAAGTGTTTATTTCTGTATTCCAATATTGCAACTTGCTGAAAACTGTCCACAGTGATCCTATCATCCAGTTCTAACAGTACTGGAAAAAAATCACTTACAGAGTGCATCAAACATGATTTAGAGCTTGTTTATGAAAACGTGTTTATTTCTGTATTTCAACATGATTTAGAGCTTGTTTTTGAAAAAGTGTTTATTTCTGTATTTAAACATGATTTTGAGCTTGTTTTTGGAAAAGTGTTTATTTCTGTATTCCAATATTGCAACTTGCTGAAAACTGTCCACAGTGATCCTATCATCCAGTTCTAACAGTACTGGAAAAAAATCACTTACAGAGTGCATCAAACATGATTTAGAGCTTGTTTATGAAAACGTGTTTATTTCTGTATTTCAACATGATTTAGAGCTTGTTTTTGAAAAAGTGTTTATTTCTGTATTCTAATATTGCAACTTGCTGAAAACTGTCCACAGTGATCCTATCATCCAGTTCTAACAGTACTGGACAAAAATCACTTACATAGTGCATCAAACATGATTTAGAGCTTGTTTATGAAAAAGTTTTTATTTCTGTATTTCAACATGATTTAGAGCTTGTTTTTGAAAAAGTGTTTATTTCTGTATTTCAACATGATTGTTATTGAAAAAGTGTTTATTTCTGTATTTCAACATGATTTGGAGCTTGTTTTTGGAAAAGTGTTTATTTCTGTATTTCAACATGATTTAGAGCTTGTTTATGAAAAAGTGTTTATTTCTGTATTTCAACATGATTTAGAGCTTGTTATTGAAAAAGTGTTTATTTCTGTATTTCAACATGATTTGGAGCTTGTTTTTGGAAAAGTGTTTATTTCTGTATTTCAACATGATTTGGAGCTTGTTTTTGGAAAAGTGTTTGTTTCTGTATTCCAATATTGCAACTTGCTGAAAACTGTCCACCGTGTTCCTATCATCCAGTTCTAACAGTACTAGAAAAAAAATCACTTACAGAGTGCATCAAACATGATTTAGAGCTTGTTTATGAAAACGTGTTTATTTCTGTATTTCAACATGATTTAGAGCTTGTTTTTGAAAAAGTGTTTATTTCTGTATTTAAACATGATTTGGAGCTTGTTTTTGGAAAAGTGTTTATTTCTGTATTCCAATATTGCAACTTGCTGAAAACTGTCCACAGTGATCCTATCATCCAGTTCTAACAGTACTGGAAAAAAATCACTTACAGAGTGCATCAAACATGATTTAGAGCTTGTTTATGAAAACGTGTTTATTTCTGTATTTCAACATGATTTAGAGCTTGTTTTTGAAAAAGTGTTTATTTCTGTATTCTAATATTGCAACTTGCTGAAAACTGTCCACAGTGATCCTATCATCCAGTTCTAACAGTACTGGACAAAAATCACTTACATAGTGCATCAAACATGATTTAGAGCTTGTTTATGAAAAAGTTTTTATTTCTGTATTTCAACATGATTTAGAGCTTGTTTTTGAAAAAGTGTTTATTTCTGTATTTCAACATGATTTGGAGCTTGTTTTTGGAAAAGTGTTTGTTTCTGTATTCCAATATTGCAACTTGCTGAAAACTGTCCACAGTGATCCTATCATCCAGTTCAAACAGTACTCTAAAAAAATCACTTAGAGTGCATCAAACATGATTTAGAGCTTGTTTATGAAAAACGGTTTATTTCTGTATTTCAACCGATTTAGAGCTTGTTTTTGAAAAAGTTTTTATTTCTGTATTTCAACATGATTTGGAGCTTGTTTTTGGAAAAGTGTTTATTTCTGTATTCCAATATTGCTACTTGCTGAAAACTGTCTACAGTGATCCTATCATCCAGTTCTAACAGTATTGGGAAAAAAATCACTTACAGAGTGCATCAAACATGATTTAGAGCTTGTTTTTGGAAAAGTGTTTATTTCTGTATTCCAATATTGCAACTTGCTGAAAACTGTCCACAGTGTTCCTATCATCCAGTTCTAACAGTACTAGAAAAAAAATCACTTACAGAGTGCATCAAACATGATTTAGAGCTTGTTTATGAAAACGTGTTTATTTCTGTATTTCAACATGATTTAGAGCTTGTTTTTGAAAAAGTGTTTATTTCTGTATTTCAACATGATTTGGAGCTTGTTTTTGGAAAAGTGTTTATTTCTGTATTTAAACATGATTTGCAGCTTGTTTTTGGAAAAGTGTTTATTTCTGTATTCCAATATTGCAACTTGCTGAAAACTGTCCACATTGATCCTATCATCCAGTTCTAACAGTACTGGAAAAAAATCACTTACAGAGTGCATCAAACATGATTTAGAGCTTGTTTATGAAAAAGTGTTTATTTCTGTATTTAAACATGATTTGTAGCTTGTTTTTGGAAAAGTGTTTATTTCTGTATTCCAATATTGCAACTTGCTGAAAACTGTCCACAGTGATCCTATCATCCAGTTCTAACAGTACTGGAAAAAAATCACTTACAGAGTGCATCAAACATGATTTAGAGCTTGTTTATGAAAAAGTGTTTATTTCTGTATTTCAACATGATTGTTATTGAAAAAGTGTTTATTTCTGTATTTCAACATGATTTGGAGCTTGTTTTTGGAAAAGTGTTTATTTCTGTATTTCAACATGATTTGGAGCTTGTTTTTGGAAAAGTGTTTGTTTCTGTATTCCAATATTGCAACTTGCTGAAAATTGTCCACAGTGTTCCTATCATCCAGTTCAAACAGTACTCTAAGAAAATCACTTAGAGTGCATCAAACATGATTTAGAGCTTGTTTATGAAAAACGGTTTATTTCTGTATTTCAACCGATTTAGAGCTTGTTTTTGAAAAAGTTTTTATTTCTGTATTTCAACATGATTTGGAGCTTGTTTTTGGAAAAGTGTTTATTTCTGTATTCCAATATTGCAACTTGCTGAAAACTGTCCACAGTGATCCTATCATGCAGTTCTAACAGTACTGGGAAAAAATCACTTACAGAGTGCATCAAACATGATTTAGAGCTTGTTTATGAAAAAGTGTTTATTTCTGTATTTAAACATGATTTGGAGCTTGTTTTTGGAAAAGTGTTTATTTCTGTATTCCAATATTGCAACTTGCTGAAAACTGTCCACAGTGATCCTATCATCCAGTTCTAACAGTACTGGAAAAAAATCACTTACAGAGTGCATCAAACATGATTTAGAGCTTGTTTATGAAAAAGTGTTTATTTCTGTATTTCAACATGATTGTTATTGAAAAAGTGTTTATTTCTGTATTTCAACATGATTTGGAGCTTGTTTTTGGAAAAGTGTTTATTTCTGTATTTCAACATGATTTGGAGCTTGTTTTTGGAAAAGTGTTTGTTTCTGTATTCCAATATTGCAACTTGCTGAAAATTGTCCACAGTGTTCCTATCATCCAGTTCAAACAGTACTCTAAGAAAATCACTTAGAGTGCATCAAACATGATTTAGAGCTTGTTTATGAAAAACGGTTTATTTCTGTATTTCAACCGATTTAGAGCTTGTTTTTGAAAAAGTTTTTATTTCTGTATTTCAACACGATTTGGAGCTTGTTTTTGGAAAAGTGTTTATTTCTGTATTCCAATATTGCAACTTGCTGAAAACTGTCCACAGTGATCCTATCATGCAGTTCTAACAGTACTGGGAAAAAATCACTTACAGAGTGCATCAAACATGATTTAGAGCTTGTTTATGAAAAAGTGTTTATTTCTGTATTTAAACATGATTTGGAGCTTGTTTTTGGAAAAGTGTTTATTTCTGTATTCCAATATTGCAACTTGCTGAAAACTGTCCACAGTGATCCTATCATCCAGTTCTAACAGTACTGGAAAAAAATCACTTACAGAGTGCATCAAACATGATTTAGAGCTTGTTTATGAAAACGTGTTTATTTCTGTATTTCAACATGATTTAGAGCTTGTTTTTGAAAAAGTGTTTATTTCTGTATTTAAACATGATTTTGAGCTTGTTTTTGGAAAAGTGTTTATTTCTGTATTCCAATATTGCAACTTGCTGAAAACTGTCCACAGTGATCCTATCATCCAGTTCTAACAGTACTGGAAAAAAATCACTTACAGAGTGCATCAAACATGATTTAGAGCTTGTTTATGAAAACGTGTTTATTTCTGTATTTCAACATGATTTAGAGCTTGTTTTTGAAAAAGTGTTTATTTCTGTATTCTAATATTGCAACTTGCTGAAAACTGTCCACAGTGATCCTATCATCCAGTTCTAACAGTACTGGACAAAAATCACTTACATAGTGCATCAAACATGATTTAGAGCTTGTTTATGAAAAAGTTTTTATTTCTGTATTTCAACATGATTTAGAGCTTGTTTTTGAAAAAGTGTTTATTTCTGTATTTCAACATGATTGTTATTGAAAAAGTGTTTATTTCTGTATTTCAACATGATTTGGAGCTTGTTTTTGGAAAAGTGTTTATTTCTGTATTTCAACATGATTTAGAGCTTGTTTATGAAAAAGTGTTTATTTCTGTATTTCAACATGATTTAGAGCTTGTTATTGAAAAAGTGTTTATTTCTGTATTTCAACATGATTTGGAGCTTGTTTTTGGAAAAGTGTTTATTTCTGTATTTCAACATGATTTGGAGCTTGTTTTTGGAAAAGTGTTTGTTTCTGTATTCCAATATTGCAACTTGCTGAAAACTGTCCACCGTGTTCCTATCATCCAGTTCTAACAGTACTAGAAAAAAAATCACTTACAGAGTGCATCAAACATGATTTAGAGCTTGTTTATGAAAACGTGTTTATTTCTGTATTTCAACATGATTTAGAGCTTGTTTTTGAAAAAGTGTTTATTTCTGTATTTAAACATGATTTGGAGCTTGTTTTTGGAAAAGTGTTTATTTCTGTATTCCAATATTGCAACTTGCTGAAAACTGTCCACAGTGATCCTATCATCCAGTTCTAACAGTACTGGAAAAAAATCACTTACAGAGTGCATCAAACATGATTTAGAGCTTGTTTATGAAAACGTGTTTATTTCTGTATTTCAACATGATTTAGAGCTTGTTTTTGAAAAAGTGTTTATTTCTGTATTCTAATATTGCAACTTGCTGAAAACTGTCCACAGTGATCCTATCATCCAGTTCTAACAGTACTGGACAAAAATCACTTACATAGTGCATCAAACATGATTTAGAGCTTGTTTATGAAAAAGTTTTTATTTCTGTATTTCAACATGATTTAGAGCTTGTTTTTGAAAAAGTGTTTATTTCTGTATTTCAACATGATTTGGAGCTTGTTTTTGGAAAAGTGTTTGTTTCTGTATTCCAATATTGCAACTTGCTGAAAACTGTCCACAGTGATCCTATCATCCAGTTCAAACAGTACTCTAAAAAAATCACTTAGAGTGCATCAAACATGATTTAGAGCTTGTTTATGAAAAACGGTTTATTTCTGTATTTCAACCGATTTAGAGCTTGTTTTTGAAAAAGTTTTTATTTCTGTATTTCAACATGATTTGGAGCTTGTTTTTGGAAAAGTGTTTATTTCTGTATTCCAATATTGCTACTTGCTGAAAACTGTCTACAGTGATCCTATCATCCAGTTCTAACAGTATTGGGAAAAAAATCACTTACAGAGTGCATCAAACATGATTTAGAGCTTGTTTTTGGAAAAGTGTTTATTTCTGTATTCCAATATTGCAACTTGCTGAAAACTGTCCACAGTGTTCCTATCATCCAGTTCTAACAGTACTAGAAAAAAAATCACTTACAGAGTGCATCAAACATGATTTAGAGCTTGTTTATGAAAACGTGTTTATTTCTGTATTTCAACATGATTTAGAGCTTGTTTTTGAAAAAGTGTTTATTTCTGTATTTCAACATGATTTGGAGCTTGTTTTTGGAAAAGTGTTTATTTCTGTATTTAAACATGATTTGCAGCTTGTTTTTGGAAAAGTGTTTATTTCTGTATTCCAATATTGCAACTTGCTGAAAACTGTCCACATTGATCCTATCATCCAGTTCTAACAGTACTGGAAAAAAATCACTTACAGAGTGCATCAAACATGATTTAGAGCTTGTTTATGAAAAAGTGTTTATTTCTGTATTTAAACATGATTTGTAGCTTGTTTTTGGAAAAGTGTTTATTTCTGTATTCCAATATTGCAACTTGCTGAAAACTGTCCACAGTGATCCTATCATCCAGTTCTAACAGTACTGGAAAAAAATCACTTACAGAGTGCATCAAACATGATTTAGAGCTTGTTTATGAAAAAGAGTTTATTTCTGTATTTCAACATGATTGTTATTGAAAAAGTGTTTATTTCTGTATTTCAACATGATTTGGAGCTGTTTTTGGAAAAGTGTTTATTTCTGTATTTCAACATGATTTGGAGCTTGTTTTTGGAAAAGTGTTTGTTTCTGTATTCCAATATTGCAACTTGCTGAAAATTGTCCACAGTGTTCCTATCATCCAGTTCTAACAGTACTAGAAAAAAAATCACTTACAGAGTGCATCAAACATGATTTAGAGCTTGTTTATGAAAACGTGTTTATTTCTGTATTTCAACATGATTTAGAGCTTGTTTTTGAAAAAGTGTTTATTTCTGTATTTCAACATGATTTGGAGCTTGTTTTTGGAAAAGTGTTTATTTCTGTATTTAAACATGATTTGCAGCTTGTTTTTGGAAAAGTGTTTATTTCTGTATTCCAATATTGCAACTTGCTGAAAACTGTCCACATTGATCCTATCATCCAGTTCTAACAGTACTGGAAAAAAATCACTTACAGAGTGCATCAAACATGATTTAGAGCTTGTTTATGAAAAAGTGTTTATTTCTGTATTTAAACATGATTTGGAGCTTGTTTTTGGAAAAGTGTTTATTTCTGTATTCCAATATTGCAACTTGCTGAAAACTGTCCACAGTGATCCTATCATGCAGTTCTAACAGTACTGGGAAAAAATCACTTACAGAGTGCATCAAACATGATTTAGAGCTTGTTTATGAAAAAGTGTTTATTTCTGTATTTAAACATGATTTGGAGCTTGTTTTTGGAAAAGTGTTTATTTCTGTATTCCAATATTGCAACTTGCTGAAAACTGTCCACAGTGATCCTATCATCCAGTTCTAACAGTACTGGAAAAAAATCACTTACAGAGTGCATCAAACATGATTTAGAGCTTGTTTATGAAAAAGTGTTTATTTCTGTATTTCAACATGATTTAGAGCTTGTTATTGAAAAAGTGTTTATTTCTGTATTTCAACATGATTTGGAGCTTGTTTTTGGAAAAGTGTTTATTTCTGTATTCCAATATTGCAACTTGCTGAAAACTGTCCACAGTGATCCTATCATCCAGTTCTAACAGTACTGGAAAAAAAATCACTTACAGAGTGCATCAAACATGATTTAGAGCTTGTTTATGAAAACGTGTTTATTTCTGTATTTCAACATGATTTAGAGCTTGTTTTTGAAAAAGTGTTTATTTCTGTATTCTAATATTGCAACTTGCTGAAAACTGTCCACAGTGATCCTATCATCCAGTTCTAACAGTACTGGACAAAAATCACTTACATAGTGCATCAAACATGATTTAGAGCTTGTTTATGAAAAAGTTTTTATTTCTGTATTTCAACATGATTTAGAGCTTGTTTTTGAAAAAGTGTTTATTTCTGTATTTCAACATGATTTGGAGCTTGTTTTTGGAAAAGTGTTTGTTTCTGTATTCCAATATTGCAACTTGCTGAAAACTGTCCACAGTGATCCTATCATCCAGTTCAAACAGTACTCTAAAAAAATCACTTAGAGTGCCTCAAACATGATTTAGAGCTTGTTTATGAAAAACGGTTTATTTCTGTATTTCAACCGATTTAGAGCTTGTTTTTGAAAAAGTTTTTATTTCTGTATTTCAACATGATTTGGAGCTTGTTTTTGGAAAAGTGTTTATTTCTGTATTCCAATATTGCTACTTGCTGAAAACTGTCTACAGTGATCCTATCATCCAGTTCTAACAGTATTGGGAAAAAAATCACTTACAGAGTGCATCAAACATGATTTAGAGCTTGTTTTTGGAAAAGTGTTTATTTCTGTATTCCAATATTGCAACTTGCTGAAAACTGTCCACAGTGTTCCTATCATCCAGTTCTAACAGTACTAGAAAAAAAATCACTTACAGAGTGCATCAAACATGATTTAGAGCTTGTTTATGAAAACGTGTTTATTTCTGTATTTCAACATGATTTAGAGCTTGTTTTTGAAAAAGTGTTTATTTCTGAATTTCAACATGATTTGGAGCTTGTTTTTGGAAAAGTGTTTATTTCTGTATTTAAACATGATTTGCAGCTTGTTTTTGGAAAAGTGTTTATTTCTGTATTCCAATATTGCAACTTGCTGAAAACTGTCCACATTGATCCTATCATCCAGTTCTAACAGTACTGGAAAAAAATCACTTACAGAGTGCATCAAACATGATTTAGAGCTTGTTTATGAAAAAGTGTTTATTTCTGTATTTAAACATGATTTGTAGCTTGTTTTTGGAAAAGTGTTTATTTCTGTATTCCAATATTGCAACTTGCTGAAAACTGTCCACAGTGATCCTATCATCCAGTTCTAACAGTACTGGAAAAAAATCACTTACAGAGTGCATCAAACATGATTTAGAGCTTGTTTATGAAAAAGTGTTTATTTCTGTATTTCAACATGATTGTTATTGAAAAAGTGTTTATTTCTGTATTTCAACATGATTTGGAGCTGTTTTTGGAAAAGTGTTTATTTCTGTATTTCAACATGATTTGGAGCTTGTTTTTGGAAAAGTGTTTGTTTCTGTATTCCAATATTGCAACTTGCTGAAAATTGTCCACAGTGTTCCTATCATCCAGTTCTAACAGTACTAGAAAAAAAATCACTTACAGAGTGCATCAAACATGATTTAGAGCTTGTTTATGAAAACGTGTTTATTTCTGTATTTCAACATGATTTAGAGCTTGTTTTTGAAAAAGTGTTTATTTCTGTATTTCAACATGATTTGGAGCTTGTTTTTGGAAAAGTGTTTATTTCTGTATTTAAACATGATTTGCAGCTTGTTTTTGGAAAAGTGTTTATTTCTGTATTCCAATATTGCAACTTGCTGAAAACTGTCCACATTGATCCTATCATCCAGTTCTAACAGTACTGGAAAAAAATCACTTACAGAGTGCATCAAACATGATTTAGAGCTTGTTTATGAAAAAGTGTTTATTTCTGTATTTAAACATGATTTGGAGCTTGTTTTTGGAAAAGTGTTTATTTCTGTATTCCAATATTGCAACTTGCTGAAAACTGTCCACAGTGATCCTATCATCCAGTTCTAACAGTACTGGAAAAAAATCACTTACAGAGTGCATCAAACATGATTTAGAGCTTGTTTATGAAAAAGTGTTTATTTCTGTATTTCAACATGATTTAGAGCTTGTTATTGAAAAAGTGTTTATTTCTGTATTTCAACATGATTTGGAGCTTGTTTTTGGAAAAGTGTTTATTTCTGTATTTCAACATGATTTGGAGCTTGTTTTTGGAAAAGTGTTTGTTTCTGTATTCCAATATTGCAACTTGCTGAAAATTGTCCACAGTGTTCCTATCATCCAGTTCTAACAGTACTAGAAAAAAAATCACTTACAGAGTGCATCAAACATGATTTAGAGCTTGTTTATGAAAACGTGTTTATTTCTGTATTTCAACATGATTTAGAGCTTGTTTTTGAAAAAGTGTTTATTTCTGTATTTCAACATGATTTGGAGCTTGTTTTTGGAAAAGTGTTTATTTCTGTATTTAAACATGATTTGCAGCTTGTTTTTGGAAAAGTGTTTATTTCTGTATTCCAATATTGCAACTTGCTGAAAACTGTCCACATTGATCCTATCATCCAGTTCTAACAGTACTGGAAAAAAATCACTTACAGAGTGCATCAAACATGATTTAGAGCTTGTTTATGAAAAAGTGTTTATTTCTGTATTTAAACATGATTTGGAGCTTGTTTTTGGAAAAGTGTTTATTTCTGTATTCCAATATTGCAACTTGCTGAAAACTGTCCACAGTGATCCTATCATCCAGTTCTAACAGTACTGGAAAAAAATCACTTACAGAGTGCATCAAACATGATTTAGAGCTTGTTTATGAAAAAGTGTTTATTTCTGTATTTCAACATGATTTAGAGCTTGTTATTGAAAAAGTGTTTATTTCTGTATTTCAACATGATTTGGAGCTTGTTTTTGGAAAAGTGTTTATTTCTGTATTTCAACATGATTTGGAGCTTGTTTTTGGAAAAGTGTTTGTTTCTGTATTCCAATATTGCAACTTGCTGAAAACTGTCAACCGTGTTCCTATCATCCAGTTCTAACAGTACTAGAAAAAAATCACTTACAGAGTGCATCAAACATGATTTAGATCTTGTTTATGAAAACGTGTTTATTTCTGTATTTCAACATGATTTAGAGCTTGTTTTTGAAAAAGTGTTTATTTCTGTATTTAAACATGATTTGGAGCTTGTTTTTGGAAAAGTGTTTATTTCTGTATTCCAATATTGCAATTTGCTGAAAACTGTCCACATTGATCCTATCATCCAGTTCTAACAGTACTGGAAAAAAATCACTTACAGAGTGCATCAAACATGATTTAGAGCTTGTTTATGAAAACGTGTTTATTTCTGTATTTCAACATGATTTAGAGCTTGTTTTTGAAAAAGTGTTTATTTCTGTATTCTAATATTGCAACTTGCTGAAAACTGTCCACAGTGATCCTATCATCCAGTTCTAACAGTACTGGACAAAAATCACTTACAGAGTGCATCAAACATGATTTAGAGCTTGTTTATGAAAAAGTTTTTATTTCTGTATTTCAACATGATTTAGAGCTTGTTTTTGAAAAAGTGTTTATTTCTGTATTTCAACATGATTTGGAGCTTGTTTTTGGAAAAGTGTTTGTTTCTGTATTCCAATATTGCAACTTGCTGAAAACTGTCCACAGTGATCCTATCATCCAGTTCAAACAGTACTCTAAAAAAATCACTTAGAGTGCATCAAACATGATTTAGAGCTTGTTTATGAAAAACGGTTTATTTCTGTATTTCAAAATGATTTAGAGCTTGTTTTTGAAAAAGTTTTTATTTCTGTATTTCAACATGATTTGGAGCTTGTTTTTGGAAAAGTGTTTTTTTCTGTATTCCAATATTGCAACTTGCTGAAAACTGTCCACAGTGATCCTATCATCCAGTTCTAACAGTACTGGAAAAAAATCACTTACAGAGTGCATCAAACATGATTTATAGCTTGTTTATGAAAAAGTTTTTATTTCTGTATTTCAACATGATTTAGAGCTTGTTTTTGAAAAAGTGTTTATTTCTGTATTTCAACATGATTTGGAGCTTGTTTTTGGAAAAGTGTTTGTTTCTGTATTCCAATATTGCAACTTGCTGAAAACTGTCCACAGTGATCCTATCATCCAGTTCAAACAGTACTCTAAAAAAATCACTTAGAGTGCATCAAACATGATTTAGAGCTTGTTTATGAAAAACGGTTTATTTCTGTATTTCAACCGATTTAGAGCTTGTTTTTGAAAAAGATTTTATTTCAGTATTTCAACATGATTGTTTTTGGAAAAGTGTTTATTTCTGTATTCCAATATTGCTACTTGCTGAAAACTGTCTACAGTGATCCTATCATCCTGTTCTAACAGTATTGGGAAAAAAATCACTTACAGAGTGCATCAAACATGATTTAGAGCTTGTTTATGAAAAAGTGTTTATTTCTGTATTTCAACATGATTTGGAGATTGTTTTTGGAAAAGTGTTTATTTCTGTATTCCAATATTGCAACTTGCTGAAAACTGTCCACAGTGATCCTATCATCCAGTTCAAACAGTACTGGAAAAAAATCACTTACAGAGTGCATCAAACATGATTTAGAGCTTGTTTATGAAAAAGTGTTTATTTCTGTATTTCAACATGATTTAGAGCTTGTTTTTGAAAAAGTGTTTATTTCTGTATTTCAACATGATTTGGAGCTTGTTTTTGGAAAAGTGTTAATTTCTGTATTTCAACATGATTTAGAGCTTGTTTATGAAAAAGTGTTTATTTCTGTATTTCAACATGATTTGGAGCTTGTTTTTGAAAAAGTGTTTATTTCTGTATTTCAACATGATTTGGAGCTTGTTTTTGGAAAAGTGTTTATTTCTGTATTTCAACATGATTTGGAGCTTGTTTTTGGAAAAGTGTTAATTTCTGTATTTCAACATGATTTAGAGCTTGTTTATGAAAAAGTGTTTATTTCTGTATTTCAACATGATTTGGAGCTTGTTTTTGGAAAAGTGTTTATTTCTGTATTTCAACATGATTTGGAGCTTGTTTTTGGAAAGTGTTTATTTCTGTATTCCAATATTGCTACTTGCTGAAAACTGTCCACAGTGATCCTATCATCCAGTTCAAACAGTACTCTAAAAAAATCACTTAGAGTGCATCAAACATGATTTAGAGCTTGTTTATGAAAAAGTTTTTATTTCTGTATTTCAACATGATTTAGAGCTTGTTTTTGAAAACGTGTTTATTTCTGTATTTCAACATGATTTGGAGCTTGTTTTTGGAAAAGTGTTTATTTCTGTATTTCAACATGATTTGGAGCTTGTTTTTGTAAAAGTGTTTATTTCTGTATTTCAACACGATTTGGAGCTTGTTTTTGGAAAAGTGTTTATTTCTGTATTCCAATATTGCTACTTGCTGAAAACTGTCCACAGTGATCCTATCATCCAGTTCTAACAGTACTGAAAAAAAATCACTTACAGAGAGCATCAAACATGATTTAGAGCTTGTTTATGAAAAAGTGTTTATTTCTGTATTTCAACATGATTTGTAGCTTGTTTTTGGAAAAGTGTTAATTTCTGTATTTCAACATGATTTAGAGCTTGTTTATGAAAAAGTGTTTATTTCTGTATTTCAACATGATTTGGAGCTTGTTTTTGGAAAAGTGTTAATTTCTGTATTTCAACATGATTTAGAGCTTGTTTATGAAAAAGTGTTTATTTCTGTATTTCAACATGATTTGGAGCTTGTTTTTGGAAAAGTGTTTATTTCTGTATTTCAACATGATTTGGAGCTTGTTTTTGGAAAGTGTTTATTTCTGTATTCCAATATTGCATCTTGCTGAAAACTGTCCACAGTGTTCCTATCATCCACTTCTAACAGTACTGGGAAAAAAATCACTTACAGAGTGCATCAAACATGATTTAGAGCTTGTTTATGAAAAAGTGTTTATTTCTGTATTTCAACATGATTTAGAGCTTGTTTTTGAAAAAGTGTTTATTTCTGTATTTCAACATGATTTGGAGCTTGTTTTTGGAAAAGTGTTTATTTCTGTATTTCAACATGATTTGGAGCTTGTTTTTGGAAAAGTGTTTATTTCTGTATTTCAACATGATTAGGAGCTTGTTTTTGGAAAAGTGTTTGTTTCTGTATTCCAATATTGCAACTTGCTGAAAACTGTCCACAGTGATCCCATCATCCAGTTCAAACAGTACTCTAAAAAAATCACTTAGAGTGCATCAAACATGATTTAGAGCTTGTTTATGAAAAAGTGTTTATTTCTGTATTTCAAATGATTTAGAGCTTGTTTTTGAAAAAGTTTTTATTTCTGTATTTCAACATGATTTGGAGCTTGTTTTTGGAAAAGTGTTTATTTCTGTATTCCAATATTGCTACTTGCTGAAAACTGTCTACAGTGATCCTATCATCCAGTTCTAACAGTACTGGGAAAAAAATCACTTACAGAGTGCATCAAACATGATTTAGAGCTTGTTTATGAAAAAGTGTTTATTTCTGTATTTAAACATGATTTGGAGCTTGTTTTTGGAAAAGTGTTTATTTCTGTATTCCAATATTGCAACTTCGTGAAAACTGTCCACAGTGATCCTATCATCCAGTTCTAACAGTACTGGAAAAAAATCACTTACAGAGTGCATCAAACATGATTTAGAGCTTTTTTATGAAAAAGTGTTTATTTCTGTATTTCAACATGATTTAGAGCTTGTTATTGAAAAAGTGTTTATTTCTGTATTTCAACATGATTTGGAGCTTGTTTTTGGAAAAGTGTTTATTTCTGTATTTAAACATGATTTGGAGCTTGTTTTTGGAAAAGTGTTTATTTCTGTATTCCAATATTGCAACTTGCTGAAAACTGTCCACAGTGTTCCTATCATCCAGTTCTAACAGTACTAGAAAAAAATCACTTACAGAGTGCATCAAACATGATTTAGAGCTTGTTTATGAAAAAGTGTTTATTTCTGTATTTCAACATGATTTAGAGCATGTTTTTGAAAAAGTGTTTATTTCTGTATTTCAACATGATTTGGAGCTTGTTTTTGGAAAAGTGTTTAATTCTGTATTTCAACATGATTTGGAGCTTGATTTTGGAAAAGTGTTTATTTCTGTATTTCAACATGATTAGGAGCTTGTTTTTGGAAAAGTGTTTGTTTCTGTATTCCAATATTGCAACTTGCTGAAAACTGTCCACAGTGTTCCTATCATCCAGTTCTAACAGTACTAGAAAAAAATCACTTACAAAGTGCATCAAACATGATTTAGAGCTTGTTTATGAAAAAGTGTTTATTTCTGTATTTCAACATGATTTGGAGCTTGTTTTTGGAAAAGTGTTTATTTCTGAATTTCAACATGATTTAGAGCTTGTTTATGAAAAAGTGTTTATTTCTTTATTTCAACATGATTTGGAGCTTGTTTTTGGAAAAGTGTTAATTTCTGTATTTCAACATGATTTAGAGCTTGTTTATGAAAAAGTGTTTATTTCTGTATTCTAATATTGCAACTTGCTGAAAACTGTCCACAGTGATCCTATCATCCAGTTCTAACATTACTGGACAAAAATCACTTACAGAGTGCATCAAACATGATTTAGAGCTTGTTTATGAAAAAGTTTTTATTTCTGTATTTCAACATGATTTAGAGCTTGTTTTTGAAAAAGTGTTTATTTCTGTATTTCAACATGATTTGGAGCTTGTTTTTGGAAAAGTGTTTGTTTCTGTATTCCAATATTGCAACTTGCTGAAAACTGTCCACAGTGATCCTATCATCCAGTTCTAACAGTACTGGACAAAAATCACTTAGAGTGCATCAAACATGATTTAGAGCTTGTTTATGAAAAACGGTTTATTTCTGTATTTCAAATGATTTAGAGCTTGTTTTTGAAAAAGTGTTTGTTTCTGTATTCCAATTTTGCAACTTGCTGAAAACTGTCCACAGTGATCCTATCATCCAGTTCAAACAGTACTCTAAAAAAATCACTTAGAGTGCATCAAACATGATTTAGAGCTTGTTTATGAAAAAGTGTTTATTTCTGTATTTCAACATGATTTGGAGCTTGTTTTTGGAAAAGTGTTTATTTCTGTATTTCAACATGATTTAGAGCTTGTTTATGAAAAAGTGTTTATTTCTGTATTTCAACATGATTTGGAGCTTGTTTTTGGAAAAGTGTTTGTTTCTGTATTCCAATATTGCAACTTGCTGAAAACTGTCCACATTGATCCTATCATCCAGTTCTAACAGTACTGGAAAAAAATCACTTACAGAGTGCATCAAACATGATTTAGAGCTTGTTTATGAAAAAGTGTTTATTTCTGTATTTAAACATGATTTGGAGCTTGTTTTTGGAAAAGTGTTTATTTCTGTATTCCAATATTGCAACTTGCTGAAAACTGTCCACAGTGATCCTATCATCCAGTTCTAACAGTACTGGAAAAAAATCACTTACAGAGTGCATCAAACATGATTTAGAGCTTGTTTATGAAAAAGTGTTTATTTCTGTATTTCAACATGATTGTTATTGAAAAAGTGTTTATTTCTGTATTTCAACATGATTTGGAGCTTGTTTTTGGAAAAGTGTTTATTTCTGTATTTCAACATGATTTGGAGCTTGTTTTTGGAAAAGTGTTTGTTTCTGTATTCCAATATTGCAACTTGCTGAAAATTGTCCACAGTGTTCCTATCATCCAGTTCAAACAGTACTCTAAGAAAATCACTTAGAGTGCATCAAACATGATTTAGAGCTTGTTTATGAAAAACGGTTTATTTCTGTATTTCAACCGATTTAGAGCTTGTTTTTGAAAAAGTTTTTATTTCTGTATTTCAACATGATTTGGAGCTTGTTTTTGGAAAAGTGTTTATTTCTGTATTCCAATATTGCAACTTGCTGAAAACTGTCCACAGTGATCCTATCATGCAGTTCTAACAGTACTGGGAAAAAATCACTTACAGAGTGCATCAAACATGATTTAGAGCTTGTTTATGAAAAAGTGTTTATTTCTGTATTTCAACATGATTTAGAGCTTGTTATTGAAAAAGTGTTTATTTCTGTATTTCAACATGATTTGGAGCTTGTTTTTGGAAAAGTGTTTATTTCTGTATTTCAACATGATTTGGAGCTTGTTTTTGGAAAAGTGTTTGTTTCTGTATTCCAATATTGCAACTTGCTGAAAACTGTCCACCGTGTTCCTATCATCCAGTTCTAACAGTACTAGAAAAAAAATCACTTACAGAGTGCATCAAACATGATTTAGAGCTTGTTTATGAAAACGTGTTTATTTCTGTATTTCAACATGATTTAGAGCTTGTTTTTGAAAAAGTGTTTATTTCTGTATTTAAACATGATTTGGAGCTTGTTTTTGGAAAAGTGTTTATTTCTGTATTCCAATATTGCAACTTGCTGAAAACTGTCCACAGTGATCCTATCATCCAGTTCTAACAGTACTGGAAAAAAATCACTTACAGAGTGCATCAAACATGATTTAGAGCTTGTTTATGAAAACGTGTTTATTTCTGTATTTCAACATGATTTAGAGCTTGTTTTTGAAAAAGTGTTTATTTCTGTATTCTAATATTGCAACTTGCTGAAAACTGTCCACAGTGATCCTATCATCCAGTTCTAACAGTACTGGACAAAAATCACTTACATAGTGCATCAAACATGATTTAGAGCTTGTTTATGAAAAAGTTTTTATTTCTGTATTTCAACATGATTTAGAGCTTGTTTTTGAAAAAGTGTTTATTTCTGTATTTCAACATGATTTGGAGCTTGTTTTTGGAAAAGTGTTTGTTTCTGTATTCCAATATTGCAACTTGCTGAAAACTGTCCACAGTGATCCTATCATCCAGTTCAAACAGTACTCTAAAAAAATCAAACATGATTTAGAGCTTGTTTATGAAAAACGGTTTATTTCTGTATTTCAACCGATTTAGAGCTTGTTTTTGAAAAAGTTTTTATTTCTGTATTTCAACATGATTTGGAGCTTGTTTTTGGAAAAGTGTTTATTTCTGTATTCCAATATTGCTACTTGCTGAAAACTGTCTACAGTGATCCTATCATCCAGTTCTAACAGTATTGGGAAAAAAATCACTTACAGAGTGCATCAAACATGATTTAGAGCTTGGTTTTGGAAAAGTGTTTATTTCTGTATTCCAATATTGCAACTTGCTGAAAACTGTCCACAGTGTTCCTATCATCCAGTTCTAACAGTACTAGAAAAAAAATCACTTACAGAGTGCATCAAACATGATTTAGAGCTTGTTTATGAAAACGTGTTTATTTCTGTATTTCAACATGATTTAGAGCTTGTTTTTGAAAAAGTGTTTATTTCTGTATTTCAACATGATTTGGAGCTTGTTTTTGGAAAAGTGTTTATTTCTGTATTTAAACATGATTTGCAGCTTGTTTTTGGAAAAGTGTTTATTTCTGTATTCCAATATTGCAACTTGCTGAAAACTGTCCACATTGACCCTATCATCCAGTTCTAACAGTACTGGAAAAAAATCACTTACAGAGTGCATCAAACATGATTTAGAGCTTGTTTATGAAAAAGTGTTTATTTCTGTATTTAAACATGATTTGTAGCTTGTTTTTGGAAAAGTGTTTATTTCTGTATTCCAATATTGCAACTTGCTGAAAACTGTCCACAGTGATCCTATCATCCAGTTCTAACAGTACTGGAAAAAAATCACTTACAGAGTGCATCAAACATGATTTAGAGCTTGTTTATGAAAAAGTGTTTATTTCTGTATTTCAACATGATTGTTATTGAAAAAGTGTTTATTTCTGTATTTCAACATGATTTGGAGCTTGTTTTTGGAAAAGTGTTTATTTCTGTATTTCAACATGATTTGGAGCTTGTTTTTGGAAAAGTGTTTGTTTCTGTATTCCAATATTGCAACTTGCTGAAAATTGTCCACAGTGTTCCTATCATCCAGTTCTAACAGTACTAGAAAAAAAATCACTTACAGAGTGCATCAAACATGATTTAGAGCTTGTTTATGAAAACGTGTTTATTTCTGTATTTCAACATGATTTAGAGCTTGTTTTTGAAAAAGTGTTTATTTCTGTATTTCAACATGATTTGGAGCTTGTTTTTGGAAAAGTGTTTATTTCTGTATTTAAACATGATTTGCAGCTTGTTTTTGGAAAAGTGTTTATTTCTGTATTCCAATATTGCAACTTGCTGAAAACTGTCCACATTGATCCTATCATCCAGTTCTAACAGTACTGGAAAAAAATCACTTACAGAGTGCATCAAACATGATTTAGAGCTTGTTTATGAAAAAGTGTTTATTTCTGTATTTCAACATGATTTGGAGCTTGTTTTTGGAAAAGTGTTTATTTCTGTATTCCAATATTGCAACTTGCTGAAAACTGTCCACAGTGATCCTATCATCCAGTTCTAACAGTACTGGGAAAAAATCACTTACAGAGTGCATCAAACATGATTTAGAGCTTGTTTATGAAAAAGTGTTTATTTCTGTATTTAACCTGTTTGGGGTGCAAGCCCGACCTCGGACCGAAAATGACAACAGCTGCAGAGCGCGAAATTCAAAATCTATTTTTTAAAAATATTTAACTTTTACACATTAACAAGTCCAATACAGCATTTGAAAGATAAACATCTTGTCAATCCAGCCAACATGTCCGATTTTTTAAATGTTTTACAGAGAAAACACCACATATATTTATGTTAGCTCACCACCAAATACAAAAGTGGACAGACACGTATGAATTATGATTATGAAGTATGAATTATGATTGAAGTAGCATGCACAACCAACCGAAATAAACTAAAACCAACCTAAAGAGCCCAGAAAAAACGACCTCAGATGACAGTCATATAACATGTTACACAATAAATCTATGTTTTGTTCATAAAAAGTGCATATTTTAGCTATAAATCAGTTTTACATTGATGCTACCCAAAAATGCTAATACATAGCTACAGTCTGAATCCAGCCGGGAGTAGCCAGAGAAAATACATACACCAACGTCGGCTACTAATTACACCTCATAAAACATTTCAGAAAAACATATGGTGGATAACTAATGAAAGACAGATATCTTGTGAATACAGACAACATTTCCGATTTTTGAAGTGTTTTACAGCGAAAACACAATATATCGTTATATTAGCTAACATCATAAGCTAGCATAAGGCAGCATTGATTCTAGTCAAGCGCTAGCCTAGCATAGTTAGCAGCGTTAGCATTCAACAGTTCGACATATATATGAAAAAGCATCCCAAATTGGGTCTTATCTTTCTTGGTACTCCATCAGAATGTTGTAACGGGGTCCAATGTCCAGTAGAGTCTTTAGTTGGGTTCCAGAACGAAAGATTTCCCTCTTTGGTTAGCTAGCACGGTAGCATTGCTGCGCCAGAAAGCGTTTCTTCAAAAAATTCTTCCGTCGTTTCACATCTAAAGTCCAGAATAAATTGCAATAATATAATTAAAGTATATTGAAAAAACAACCTTTAGGATGATTTTGTGACATGTAGCAAATAATATCGTAGTCAGGCATCATATTCAAAGTTATCTACCTTGTTCCAGAAGCCGAGATCAAATTATCCTTCGCGCCCGGATTTTTATTTTAACTGCGCATGTCTCACAAGAAGTTCTGTTATTCAGTCCAGGGACGAGATATTCGACCCCTTTCAATTCTCACTTCCGCATTACAGTCTGACGTACACCTCTGACGTGTCCCTATTGTCCCAAGTCAAATGGCCTTTTATAGAGAAGGTCTTAAAGAGACACATCGCATTTTGGGAAACTCAATTCGGCTGGGAAAATGGCTGTAAAAATATTTCTGTTCGACTTAGAGAAACAATTCAAACCTTTTTAGAAACTACAGACTGTTATCTATCCAACAGTAGTAAATATATGCATATTGGAAAATAAAAAGTTTCTTAGGAGGCCGTTTGAAAATGTGCACACATTTTCCAGTTTTTTCAATATTCAGCGTGCAGCCAGAACAGGTTAAACATGATTTGGAGCTTGTTTTTGGAAAAGTGTTTATTTCTGTATTCCAATATTGCAACTTGCTGAAAACTGTCCACAGTGATCCTATCATCCAGTTCTAACAGTACTGGAAAAAAATCACTTACAGAGTGCATCAAACATGATTTAGAGCTTGTTTATGAAAAAGTGTTTATTTCTGTATTTCAACATGATTTAGAGCTTGTTATTGAAAAAGTGTTTATTTCTGTATTTCAACATGATTTGGAGCTTGTTTTTGGAAAAGTGTTTATTTCTGTATTTCAACATGATTTGGAGCTTGTTTTTGGAAAAGTGTTTGTTTCTGTATTCCAATATTGCAACTTGCTGAAAACTGTCCACATTGATCCTATCATCCAGTTCTAACAGTACTGGAAAAAAATCACTTACAGAGTGCATCAAACATGATTTAGAGCTTGTTTATGAAAAAGTTTTTATTTCTGTATTTCAACATGATTTAGAGCTTGTTTTTGAAAAAGTGTTTATTTCTGTATTTCAACATGATTTGGAGCTTGTTTTTGGAAAAGTGTTTGTTTCTGTATTCCAATATTGCAACTTGCTGAAAACTGTCCACATTGATCCTATCATCCAGTTCTAACAGTACTGGAAAAAAATCACTTACAGAGTGCATCAAACAAGATTTAGAGCTTGTTTATGAAAAAGTGTTTATTTCTGTATTTAAACATGATTTGGAGCTTGTTTTTGGAAAAGTGTTTATTTCTGTATTCCAATATTGCAACTTGCTGAAAACTGTCCACAGTGATCCTATCATCCAGTTCTAACAGTACTGGGAAAAAATCACTTACAGAGTGCATCAAACATGATTTAGAGCTTGTTTATGAAAAAGTGTTTATTTCTGTATTTAAACATGATTTGGAGCTTGTTTTTGGAAAAGTGTTTATTTCTGTATTCCAATATTGCAACTTGCTGAAAACTGTCCACAGTGATCCTATCATCCAGTTCTAACAGTACTGGAAAAAAATCACTTACAGAGTGCATCAAACATGATTTAGAGCTTGTTTATGAAAAAGTGTTTATTTCTGTATTTCAACATGATTTAGAGCTTGTTATTGAAAAAGTGTTTATTTCTGTATTTCAACATGATTTGGAGCTTGTTTTTGGAAAAGTGTTTATTTCTGTATTTCAACATGATTTGGAGCTTGTTTTTGGAAAAGTGTTTGTTTCTGTATTCCAATATTGCAACTTGCTGAAAACTGTCAACCGTGTTCCTATCATCCAGTTCTAACAGTACTAGAAAAAAAATCACTTACAGAGTGCATCAAACATGATTTAGAGCTTGTTTATGAAAACGTGTTTATTTCTGTATTTCAACATGATTTAGAGCTTGTTTTTGAAAAAGTGTTTATTTCTGTATTTAAACATGATTTGGAGCTTGTTTTTGGAAAAGTGTTTATTTCTGTATTCCAATATTGCAACTTGCTGAAAACTGTCCACAGTGATCCTATCATCCAGTTCTAACAGTACTGGAAAAAAATCACTTACAGAGTGCATCAAACATGATTTAGAGCTTGTTTATGAAAAAGTGTTTATTTCTGTATTTCAACATGATTTAGAGCTTGTTTTTGAAAAAGTGTTTATTTCTGTATTCTAATATTGCAACTTGCTGAAAACTGTCCACAGTGATCCTATCATCCAGTTCTAACAGTACTGGACAAAAATCACTTACAGAGTGCATCAAACATGATTTAGAGCTTGTTTATGAAAAAGTTTTTATTTCTGTATTTCAACATGATTTAGAGCTTGTTTTTGAAAAAGTGTTTATTTCTGTATTTCAACATGATTTGGAGCTTGTTTTTGGAAAAGTGTTTGTTTCTGTATTCCAATATTGCAACTTGCTGAAAACTGTCCACAGTGATCCTATCATCCAGTTCAAACAGTACTCTAAAAAAATCACTTAGAGTGCATCAAACATGATTTAGAGCTTGTTTATGAAAAAGTGTTTATTTCTGTATTTCAACATGATTTGGAGCTTGTTTTTGGAAAAGTGTTTATTTCTGTATTCCAATATTGCTACTTGCTGAAAACTGTCTACAGTGATCCTATCATCCAGTTCTAACAGTATTGGGAAAAAAATCACTTACAGAGTGCATCAAACATGATTTAGAGCTTGTTTTTGGAAAAGTGTTTATTTCTGTATTCCAATATTGCAACTTGCTGAAAACTGTCCACAGTGTTCCTATCATCCAGTTCTAACAGTACTAGAAAAAAAATCACTTACAGAGTGCATCAAACATGATTTAGAGCTTGTTTATGAAAACGTGTTTATTTCTGTATTTCAACATGATTTAGAGCTTGTTTTTGAAAAAGTGTTTATTTCTGTATTTCAACATGATTTGGAGCTTGTTTTTGGAAAAGTGTTTATTTCTGTATTTAAACATGATTTGCAGCTTGTTTTTGGAAAAGTGTTTATTTCTGTATTCCAATATTGCAACTTGCTGAAAACTGTCCACATTGATCCTATCATCCAGTTCTAACAGTACTGGAAAAAAATCACTTACAGAGTGCATCAAACATGATTTAGAGCTTGTTTATGAAAAAGTGTTTATTTCTGTATTTAAACATGATTTGTAGCTTGTTTTTGGAAAAGTGTTTATTTCTGTATTCCAATATTGCAACTTGCTGAAAACTGTCCACAGTGATCCTATCATCCAGTTCTAACAGTACTGGAAAAAAATCACTTACAGAGTGCATCAAACATGATTTAGAGCTTGTTTATGAAAAAGTGTTTATTTCTGTATTTCAACATGATTGTTATTGAAAAAGTGTTTATTTCTGTATTTCAACATGATTTGGAGCTTGTTTTTGGAAAAGTGTTTATTTCTGTATTTCAACATGATTTGGAGCTTGTTTTTGGAAAAGTGTTTGTTTCTGTATTCCAATATTGCAACTTGCTGAAAATTGTCCACAGTGTTCCTATCATCCAGTTCTAACAGTACTAGAAAAAAAATCACTTACAGAGTGCATCAAACATGATTTAGAGCTTGTTTATGAAAACGTGTTTATTTCTGTATTTCAACATGATTTAGAGCTTGTTTTTGAAAAAGTGTTTATTTCTGTATTTCAACATGATTTGGAGCTTGTTTTTGGAAAAGTGTTTATTTCTGTATTTAAACATGATTTGCAGCTTGTTTTTGGAAAAGTGTTTATTTCTGTATTCCAATATTGCAACTTGCTGAAAACTGTCCACATTGATCCTATCATCCAGTTCTAACAGTACTGGAAAAAAATCACTTACAGAGTGCATCAAACATGATTTAGAGCTTGTTTATGAAAAAGTGTTTATTTCTGTATTTAAACATGATTTGGAGCTTGTTTTTGGAAAAGTGTTTATTTCTGTATTCCAATATTGCAACTTGCTGAAAACTGTCCACAGTGATCCTATCATCCAGTTCTAACAGTACTGGGAAAAAATCACTTACAGAGTGCATCAAACATGATTTAGAGCTTGTTTATGAAAAAGTGTTTATTTCTGTATTTAAACATGATTTGGAGCTTGTTTTTGGAAAAGTGTTTATTTCTGTATTCCAATATTGCAACTTGCTGAAAACTGTCCACAGTGATCCTATCATCCAGTTCTAACAGTACTGGAAAAAAATCACTTACAGAGTGCATCAAACATGATTTAGAGCTTGTTTATGAAAAAGTGTTTATTTCTGTATTTCAACATGATTTAGAGCTTGTTATTGAAAAAGTGTTTATTTCTGTATTTCAACATGATTTGGAGCTTGTTTTTGGAAAAGTGTTTATTTCTGTATTTCAACATGATTTGGAGCTTGTTTTTGGAAAAGTGTTTGTTTCTGTATTCCAATATTGCAACTTGCTGAAAACTGTCCACATTGATCCTATCATCCAGTTCTAACAGTACTGGAAAAAAATCACTTACAGAGTGCATCAAACATGATTTAGAGCTTGTTTATGAAAAAGTTTTTATTTCTGTATTTCAACATGATTTAGAGCTTGTTTTTGAAAAAGTGTTTATTTCTGTATTTCAACATGATTTGGAGCTTGTTTTTGGAAAAGTGTTTGTTTCTGTATTCCAATATTGCAACTTGCTGAAAACTGTCCACATTGATCCTATCATCCAGTTCTAACAGTACTGGAAAAAAATCACTTACAGAGTGCATCAAACAAGATTTAGAGCTTGTTTATGAAAAAGTGTTTATTTCTGTATTTAAACATGATTTGGAGCTTGTTTTTGGAAAAGTGTTTATTTCTGTATTCCAATATTGCAACTTGCTGAAAACTGTCCACAGTGATCCTATCATCCAGTTCTAACAGTACTGGGAAAAAATCACTTACAGAGTGCATCAAACATGATTTAGAGCTTGTTTATGAAAAAGTGTTTATTTCTGTATTTAAACATGATTTGGAGCTTGTTTTTGGAAAAGTGTTTATTTCTGTATTCCAATATTGCAACTTGCTGAAAACTGTCCACAGTGATCCTATCATCCAGTTCTAACAGTACTGGAAAAAAATCACTTACAGAGTGCATCAAACATGATTTAGAGCTTGTTTATGAAAAAGTGTTTATTTCTGTATTTCAACATGATTTAGAGCTTGTTATTGAAAAAGTGTTTATTTCTGTATTTCAACATGATTTGGAGCTTGTTTTTGGAAAAGTGTTTATTTCTGTATTTCAACATGATTTGGAGCTTGTTTTTGGAAAAGTGTTTGTTTCTGTATTCCAATATTGCAACTTGCTGAAAACTGTCAACCGTGTTCCTATCATCCAGTTCTAACAGTACTAGAAAAAAAATCACTTACAGAGTGCATCAAACATGATTTAGAGCTTGTTTATGAAAACGTGTTTATTTCTGTATTTCAACATGATTTAGAGCTTGTTTTTGAAAAAGTGTTTATTTCTGTATTTAAACATGATTTGGAGCTTGTTTTTGGAAAAGTGTTTATTTCTGTATTCCAATATTGCAACTTGCTGAAAACTGTCCACAGTGATCCTATCATCCAGTTCTAACAGTACTGGAAAAAAATCACTTACAGAGTGCATCAAACATGATTTAGAGCTTGTTTATGAAAACGTGTTTATTTCTGTATTTCAACATGATTTAGAGCTTGTTTTTGAAAAAGTGTTTATTTCTGTATTCTAATATTGCAACTTGCTGAAAACTGTCCACAGTGATCCTATCATCCAGTTCTAACAGTACTGGACAAAAATCACTTACAGAGTGCATCAAACATGATTTAGAGCTTGTTTATGAAAAAGTTTTTATTTCTGTATTTCAACATGATTTAGAGCTTGTTTTTGAAAAAGTGTTTATTTCTGTATTTCAACATGATTTGGAGCTTGTTTTTGGAAAAGTGTTTGTTTCTGTATTCCAATATTGCAACTTGCTGAAAACTGTCCACAGTGATCCTATCATCCAGTTCAAACAGTACTCTAAAAAAATCACTTAGAGTGCATCAAACATGATTTAGAGCTTGTTTATGAAAAACGGTTTATTTCTGTATTTCAAATGATTTAGAGCTTGTTTTTGAAAAAGTTTTTATTTCTGTATTTCAACATGATTTGGAGCTTGTTTTTGGAAAAGTGTTTTTTTCTGTATTCCAATATTGCAACTTGCTGAAAACTGTCCACAGTGATCCTATCATCCAGTTCTAACAGTACTGGACAAAAATCACTTACAGAGTGCATCAAACATGATTTATAGCTTGTTTATGAAAAAGTTTTTATTTCTGTATTTCAACATGATTTAGAGCTTGTTTTTGAAAAAGTGTTTATTTCTGTATTTCAACATGATTTGGAGCTTGTTTTTGGAAAAGTGTTTGTTTCTGTATTCCAATATTGCAACTTGCTGAAAACTGTCCACAGTGATCCTATCATCCAGTTCAAACAGTACTCTAAAAAAATCACTTAGAGTGCATCAAACATGATTTAGAGCTTGTTTATGAAAAACGGTTTATTTCTGTATTTCAACCGATTTAGAGCTTGTTTTTGAAAAAGTTTTTATTTCAGTATTTCAACATGATTGTTTTTGGAAAAGTGTTTATTTCTGTATTCCAATATTGCTACTTGCTGAAAACTGTCTACAGTGATCCTATCATCCAGTTCTAACAGTATTGGGAAAAAAATCACTTACAGAGTGCATCAAACATGATTTAGAGCTTGTTTATGAAAAAGTGTTTATTTCTGTATTTCAACATGATTTGGAGATTGTTTTTGGAAAAGTGTTTATTTCTGTATTCCAATATTGCAACTTGCTGAAAACTGTCCACAGTGATCCTATCATCCAGTTCAAACAGTACTGGAAAAAAATCACTTACAGAGTGCATCAAACATGATTTAGAGCTTGTTTATGAAAAAGTGTTTATTTCTGTATTTCAACATGATTTAGAGCTTGTTATTGAAAAAGTGTTTATTTCTGTATTTCAACATGATTTGGAGCTTGTTTTTGGAAAAGTGTTTATTTCTGTATTTAAACATGATTTGGAGCTTGTTTTTGGAAAAGTGTTAATTTCTGTATTTCAACATGATTTAGAGCTTGTTTATGAAAAAGTGTTTATTTCTGTATTTCAACATGATTTGGAGCTTGTTTTTGAAAAAGTGTTTATTTCTGTATTTCAACATGATTTGGAGCTTGTTTTTGGAAAAGTGTTTATTTCTGTATTTCAACATGATTTGGAGCTTGTTTTTGGAAAAGTGTTAATTTCTGTATTTCAACATGATTTAGAGCTTGTTTATGAAAAAGTGTTTATTTCTGTATTTCAACATGATTTGGAGCTTGTTTTTGGAAAAGTGTTTATTTCTGTATTTCAACATGATTTGGAGCTTGTTTTTGGAAAGTGTTTATTTCTGTATTCCAATATTGCAACTTGCTGAAAACTGTCCACAGTGTTCCTATCATCCAGTTCTAACAGTACTGGGAAAAAAATCACTTACAGAGTGCATCAAACATGATTTAGAGCTTGTTTATGAAAAAGTGTTTATTTCTGTATTTCAACATGATTTGGAGCTTGTTTTTGGAAAAGTGTTTATTTCTGTATTCCAATATTGCAACTTCGTGAAAACTGTCCACAGTGATCCTATCATCCAGTTCTAACAGTACTGGAAAAAAATCACTTACAGAGTGCATCAAACATGATTTAGAGCTTTTTTATGAAAAAGTGTTTATTTCTGTATTTCAACATGATTTAGAGCTTGTTATTGAAAAAGTGTTTATTTCTGTATTTCAACATGATTTGGAGCTTGTTTTTGGAAAAGTGTTTATTTCTGTATTTAAACATGATTTGGAGCTTGTTTTTGGAAAAGTGTTTATTTCTGTATTCCAATATTGCAACTTGCTGAAAACTGTCCACAGTGTTCCTATCATCCAGTTCTAACAGTACTAGAAAAAAATCACTTACAGAGTGCATCAAACATGATTTAGAGCTTGTTTATGAAAAAGTGTTTATTTCTGTATTTCAACATGATTTAGAGCATGTTTTTGAAAAAGTGTTTATTTCTGTATTTCAACATGATTTGGAGCTTGTTTTTGGAAAAGTGTTTAATTCTGTATTTCAACATGATTTGGAGCTTGTTTTTGGAAAAGTGTTTATTTCTGTATTTCAACATGATTAGGAGCTTGTTTTTGGAAAAGTGTTTGTTTCTGTATTCCAATATTGCAACTTGCTGAAAACTGTCCACAGTGTTCCTATCATCCAGTTCTAACAGTACTAGAAAAAAATCACTTACAAAGTGCATCAAACATGATTTAGAGCTTGTTTATGAAAAAGTGTTCATTTCTGTATTTCAACATGATTTGGAGCTTGTTTTTGGTAAAGTGTTTATTTCTGTATTTCAACATGATTTAGAGCTTGTTTATGAAAAAGTGTTTATTTCTGTATTTCAACATGATTTGGAGCTTGTTTTTGGAAAAGTGTTAATTTCTGTATTTCAACATGATTTAGAGCTTGTTTATGAAAAAGTGTTTATTTCTGTATTTCAACATGATTTGGAGCTTGTTTTTGGAAAAGTGTTTGTTTCTGTATTCCAATATTGCAACTTGCTGAAAACTGTCCACAGTGATCCTATCATCCAGTTCTAACAGTACTGGACAAAAATCACTTAGAGTGCATCAAACATGATTTAGAGCTTGTTTATGAAAAACGGTTTATTTCTGTATTTCAAATGATTTAGAGCTTGTTTTTGAAAAAGTGTTTGTTTCTGTATTCCAATATTGCAACTTGCTGAAAACTGTCCACAGTGATCCTATCATCCAGTTCAAACAGTACTCTAAAAAAATCACTTAGAGTGCATCAAACATGATTTAGAGCTTGTTTATGAAAAAGTGTTTATTTCTGTATTTCAACATGATTTGGAGCTTGTTTTTGGAAAAGTGTTTATTTCTGTATTTCAACATGATTTAGAGCTTGTTTATGAAAAAGTGTTTATTTCTGTATTTCAACATGATTTGGAGCTTGTTTTTGGAAAAGTGTTAATTTCTGTATTTCAACATGATTTAGAGCTTGTTTATGAAAAAGTGTTTATTTCTGTATTCTAATATTGCAACTTGCTGAAAACTGTCCACAGTGATCCTATCATCCAGTTCTAACAGTACTGGACAAAAATCACTTACAGAGTGCATCAAACATGATTTAGAGCTTGTTTATGAAAAAGTTTTTATTTCTGTATTTCAACATGATTTAGAGCTTGTTTTTGAAAAAGTGTTTATTTCTGTATTTCAACATGATTTGGAGCTTGTTTTTGGAAAAGTGTTTGTTTCTGTAATCCAATATTGCAACTTGCTGAAAACTGTCCACAGTGATCCTATCATCCAGTTCTAACAGTACTGGACAAAAATCACTTAGAGTGCATCAAACATGATTTAGAGCTTGTTTATGAAAAACGGTTTATTTCTGTATTTCAAATGATTTAGAGCTTGTTTTTGAAAAAGTGTTTATTTCTGTATTTCAACATGATTTGGAGCTTGTTTTTGGAAAAGTGTTTGTTTCTGTATTCCAATATTGCAACTTGCTGAAAACTGTCCACCGTGTTCCTATCATCCAGTTCTAACAGTACTAGAAAAAAAATCACTTACAGAGTGCAACAAACATGATTTAGAGCTTGTTTATGAAAACGTGTTTATTTCTGTATTTCAACATGATTTAGAGCTTGTTTTTGAAAAAGTGTTTATTTCTGTATTTAAACATGATTTGGAGCTTGTTTTTGGAAAAGTGTTTATTTCTGTATTCCAATATTGCAACTTGCTGAAAACTGTCCACAGTGATCCTATCATCCAGTTCTAACAGTACTGGAAAAAAATCACTTACAGAGTGCATCAAACATGATTTAGAGCTTGTTTATGAAAACGTGTTTATTTCTGTATTTCAACATGATTTAGAGCTTGTTTTTGAAAAAGTGTTTATTTCTGTACTCTAATATTGCAACTTGCTGAAAACTGTCCACAGTGATCCTATCATCCAGTTCTAACAGTACTGGACAAAAATCACTTACATAGTGCATCAAACATGATTTAGAGCTTGTTTATGAAAAAGTTTTTATTTCTGTATTTCAACATGATTTAGAGCTTGTTTTTGAAAAAGTGTTTATTTCTGTATTTCAACATGATTTGGAGCTTGTTTTTGGAAAAGTGTTTGTTTCTGTATTCCAATATTGCAACTTGCTGAAAACTGTCCACAGTGATCCTATCATCCAGTTCAAACAGTACTCTAAAAAAATCACTTAGAGTGCATCAAACATGATTTAGAGCTTGTTTATGAAAAACGGTTTATTTCTGTATTTCAACCGATTTAGAGCTTGTTTTTGAAAAAGTTTTTATTTCTGTATTTCAACATGATTTGGAGCTTGTTTTTGGAAAAGTGTTTATTTCTGTATTCCAATATTGCTACTTGCTGAAAACTGTCTACAGTGATCCTATCATCCAGTTCTAACAGTATTGGGAAAAAAATCACTTACAGAGTGCATCAAACATGATTTAGAGCTTGTTTTTGGAAAAGTGTTTATTTCTGTATTCCAATATTGCAACTTGCTGAAAACTGTCCACAGTGTTCCTATCATCCAGTTCTAACAGTACTAGAAAAAAAATCACTTACAGAGTGCATCAAACATGATTTAGAGCTTGTTTATGAAAACGTGTTTATTTCTGTATTTCAACATGATTTAGAGCTTGTTTTTGAAAAAGTGTTTATTTCTGTATTTCAACATGATTTGGAGCTTGTTTTTGGAAAAGTGTTTATTTCTGTATTTAAACATGATTTGCAGCTTGTTTTTGGAAAAGTGTTTATTTCTGTATTCCAATATTGCAACTTGCTGAAAACTGTCCACATTGATCCTATCATCCAGTTCTAACAGTACTGGAAAAAAATCACTTACAGAGTGCATCAAACATGATTTAGAGCTTGTTTATGAAAAAGTGTTTATTTCTGTATTTAAACATGATTTGTAGCTTGTTTTTGGAAAAGTGTTTATTTCTGTATTCCAATATTGCAACTTGCTGAAAACTGTCCACAGTGATCCTATCATCCAGTTCTAACAGTACTGGAAAAAAATCACTTACAGAGTGCATCAAACATGATTTAGAGCTTGTTTATGAAAAAGTGTTTATTTCTGTATTTCAACATGATTGTTATTGAAAAAGTGTTTATTTCTGTATTTCAACATGATTTGGAGCTTGTTTTTGGAAAAGTGTTTATTTCTGTATTTCAACATGATTTGGAGCTTGTTTTTGGAAAAGTGTTTGTTTCTGTATTCCAATATTGCAACTTGCTGAAAATTGTCCACAGTGTTCCTATCATCCAGTTCTAACAGTACTAGAAAAAAAATCACTTACAGAGTGCATCAAACATGATTTAGAGCTTGTTTATGAAAACGTGTTTATTTCTGTATTTCAACATGATTTAGAGCTTGTTTTTGAAAAAGTGTTTATTTCTGTATTTCAACATGATTTGGAGCTTGTTTTTGGAAAAGTGTTTGTTTCTGTATTCCAATATTGCAACTTGCTGAAAACTGTCCACAGTGATCCTATCATCCAGTTCTAACAGTACTGGACAAAAATCACTTAGAGTGCATCAAACATGATTTAGAGCTTGTTTATGAAAAACGGTTTATTTCTGTATTTCAAATGATTTAGAGCTTGTTTTTGAAAAAGTGTTTATTTCTGTATTTCAACATGATTTGGAGCTTGTTTTTGGAAAAGTGTTTGTTTCTGTATTCCAATATTGCAACTTGCTGAAAACTGTCCACCGTGTTCCTATCATCCAGTTCTAACAGTACTAGAAAAAAAATCACTTACAGAGTGCAACAAACATGATTTAGAGCTTGTTTATGAAAACGTGTTTATTTCTGTATTTCAACATGATTTAGAGCTTGTTTTTGAAAAAGTGTTTATTTCTGTATTTAAACATGATTTGGAGCTTGTTTTTGGAAAAGTGTTTATTTCTGTATTCCAATATTGCAACTTGCTGAAAACTGTCCACAGTGATCCTATCATCCAGTTCTAACAGTACTGGAAAAAAATCACTTACAGAGTGCATCAAACATGATTTAGAGCTTGTTTATGAAAACGTGTTTATTTCTGTATTTCAACATGATTTAGAGCTTGTTTTTGAAAAAGTGTTTATTTCTGTACTCTAATATTGCAACTTGCTGAAAACTGTCCACAGTGATCCTATCATCCAGTTCTAACAGTACTGGACAAAAATCACTTACATAGTGCATCAAACATGATTTAGAGCTTGTTTATGAAAAAGTTTTTATTTCTGTATTTCAACATGATTTAGAGCTTGTTTTTGAAAAAGTGTTTATTTCTGTATTTCAACATGATTTGGAGCTTGTTTTTGGAAAAGTGTTTGTTTCTGTATTCCAATATTGCAACTTGCTGAAAACTGTCCACAGTGATCCTATCATCCAGTTCAAACAGTACTCTAAAAAAATCACTTAGAGTGCATCAAACATGATTTAGAGCTTGTTTATGAAAAACGGTTTATTTCTGTATTTCAACCGATTTAGAGCTTGTTTTTGAAAAAGTTTTTATTTCTGTATTTCAACATGATTTGGAGCTTGTTTTTGGAAAAGTGTTTGTTTCTGTATTCCAATATTGCAACTTGCTGAAAACTGTCCACAGTGATCCTATCATCCAGTTCTAACAGTACTGGACAAAAATCACTTAGAGTGCATCAAACATGATTTAGAGCTTGTTTATGAAAAACGGTTTATTTCTGTATTTCAAATGATTTAGAGCTTGTTTTTGAAAAAGTGTTTATTTCTGTATTTCAACATGATTTGGAGCTTGTTTTTGGAAAA
Organism: Salvelinus fontinalis; assembly: GCF_029448725.1. Taxonomy (NCBI): domain Eukaryota; kingdom Metazoa; phylum Chordata; class Actinopteri; order Salmoniformes; family Salmonidae; genus Salvelinus; species Salvelinus fontinalis. Next base: position 100,825 of record NW_026600551.1, read on the forward strand.
GTGTTTGTTTCTGTATTCCAATATTGCAACTTGCTGAAAACTGTCCACCGTGTTCCTATCATCCAGTTCTAACAGTACTAGAAAAAAAATCACTTACAGAGTGCAACAAACATGATTTAGAGCTTGTTTATGAAAACGTGTTTATTTCTGTATTTCAACATGATTTAGAGCTTGTTTTTGAAAAAGTGTTTATTTCTGTATTTAAACATGATTTGGAGCTTGTTTTTGGAAAAGTGTTTATTTCTGTATTCCAATATTGCAACTTGCTGAAAACTGTCCACAGTGATCCTATCATCCAGTTCTAACAGTACTGGAAAAAAATCACTTACAGAGTGCATCAAACATGATTTAGAGCTTGTTTATGAAAACGTGTTTATTTCTGTATTTCAACATGATTTAGAGCTTGTTTTTGAAAAAGTGTTTATTTCTGTACTCTAATATTGCAACTTGCTGAAAACTGTCCACAGTGATCCTATCATCCAGTTCTAACAGTACTGGACAAAAATCACTTACATAGTGCATCAAACATGATTTAGAGCTTGTTTATGAAAAAGTTTTTATTTCTGTATTTCAACATGATTTAGAGCTTGTTTTTGAAAAAGTGTTTATTTCTGTATTTCAACATGATTTGGAGCTTGTTTTTGGAAAAGTGTTTGTTTCTGTATTCCAATATTGCAACTTGCTGAAAACTGTCCACAGTGATCCTATCATCCAGTTCAAACAGTACTCTAAAAAAATCACTTAGAGTGCATCAAACATGATTTAGAGCTTGTTTATGAAAAACGGTTTATTTCTGTATTTCAACCGATTTAGAGCTTGTTTTTGAAAAAGTTTTTATTTCTGTATTTCAACATGATTTGGAGCTTGTTTTTGGAAAAGTGTTTGTTTCTGTATTCCAATATTGCAACTTGCTGAAAACTGTCCACAGTGATCCTATCATCCAGTTCTAACAGTACTGGACAAAAATCACTTAGAGTGCATCAAACATGATTTAGAGCTTGTTTATGAAAAACGGTTTATTTCTGTATTTCAAATGATTTAGAGCTTGTTTTTGAAAAAGTGTTTATTTCTGTATTTCAACATGATTTGGAGCTTGTTTTTGGAAAAGTGTTTGTTTCTGTATTCCAATATTGCAACTTGCTGAAAACTGTCCACCGTGTTCCTATCATCCAGTTCTAACAGTACTAGAAAAAAAATCACTTACAGAGTGCAACAAACATGATTTAGAGCTTGTTTATGAAAACGTGTTTATTTCTGTATTTCAACATGATTTAGAGCTTGTTTTTGAAAAAGTGTTTATTTCTGTATTTAAACATGATTTGGAGCTTGTTTTTGGAAAAGTGTTTATTTCTGTATTCCAATATTGCAACTTGCTGAAAACTGTCCACAGTGATCCTATCATCCAGTTCTAACAGTACTGGAAAAAAATCACTTACAGAGTGCATCAAACATGATTTAGAGCTTGTTTATGAAAACGTGTTTATTTCTGTATTTCAACATGATTTAGAGCTTGTTTTTGAAAAAGTGTTTATTTCTGTACTCTAATATTGCAACTTGCTGAAAACTGTCCACAGTGATCCTATCATCCAGTTCTAACAGTACTGGACAAAAATCACTTACATAGTGCATCAAACATGATTTAGAGCTTGTTTATGAAAAAGTTTTTATTTCTGTATTTCAACATGATTTAGAGCTTGTTTTTGAAAAAGTGTTTATTTCTGTATTTCAACATGATTTGGAGCTTGTTTTTGGAAAAGTGTTTGTTTCTGTATTCCAATATTGCAACTTGCTGAAAACTGTCCACAGTGATCCTATCATCCAGTTCAAACAGTACTCTAAAAAAATCACTTAGAGTGCATCAAACATGATTTAGAGCTTGTTTATGAAAAACGGTTTATTTCTGTATTTCAACCGATTTAGAGCTTGTTTTTGAAAAAGTTTTTATTTCTGTATTTCAACATGATTTGGAGCTTGTTTTTGGAAAAGTGTTTATTTCTGTATTCCAATATTGCTACTTGCTGAAAACTGTCTACAGTGATCCTATCATCCAGTTCTAACAGTATTGGGAAAAAAATCACTTACAGAGTGCATCAAACATGATTTAGAGCTTGTTTTTGGAAAAGTGTTTATTTCTGTATTCCAATATTGCAACTTGCTGAAAACTGTCCACAGTGTTCCTATCATCCAGTTCTAACAGTACTAGAAAAAAAATCACTTACAGAGTGCATCAAACATGATTTAGAGCTTGTTTATGAAAACGTGTTTATTTCTGTATTTCAACATGATTTAGAGCTTGTTTTTGAAAAAGTGTTTATTTCTGTATTTCAACATGATTTGGAGCTTGTTTTTGGAAAAGTGTTTATTTCTGTATTTAAACATGATTTGCAGCTTGTTTTTGGAAAAGTGTTTATTTCTGTATTCCAATATTGCAACTTGCTGAAAACTGTCCACATTGATCCTATCATCCAGTTCTAACAGTACTGGAAAAAAATCACTTACAGAGTGCATCAAACATGATTTAGAGCTTGTTTATGAAAAAGTGTTTATTTCTGTATTTAAACATGATTTGTAGCTTGTTTTTGGAAAAGTGTTTATTTCTGTATTCCAATATTGCAACTTGCTGAAAACTGTCCACAGTGATCCTATCATCCAGTTCTAACAGTACTGGAAAAAAATCACTTACAGAGTGCATCAAACATGATTTAGAGCTTGTTTATGAAAAAGTGTTTATTTCTGTATTTCAACATGATTGTTATTGAAAAAGTGTTTATTTCTGTATTTCAACATGATTTGGAGCTTGTTTTTGGAAAAGTGTTTATTTCTGTATTTCAACATGATTTGGAGCTTGTTTTTGGAAAAGTGTTTGTTTCTGTATTCCAATATTGCAACTTGCTGAAAATTGTCCACAGTGTTCCTATCATCCAGTTCTAACAGTACTAGAAAAAAAATCACTTACAGAGTGCATCAAACATGATTTAGAGCTTGTTTATGAAAACGTGTTTATTTCTGTATTTCAACATGATTTAGAGCTTGTTTTTGAAAAAGTGTTTATTTCTGTATTTCAACATGATTTGGAGCTTGTTTTTGGAAAAGTGTTTGTTTCTGTATTCCAATATTGCAACTTGCTGAAAACTGTCCACAGTGATCCTATCATCCAGTTCTAACAGTACTGGACAAAAATCACTTAGAGTGCATCAAACATGATTTAGAGCTTGTTTATGAAAAACGGTTTATTTCTGTATTTCAAATGATTTAGAGCTTGTTTTTGAAAAAGTGTTTATTTCTGTATTTCAACATGATTTGGAGCTTGTTTTTGGAAAAGTGTTTGTTTCTGTATTCCAATATTGCAACTTGCTGAAAACTGTCCACCGTGTTCCTATCATCCAGTTCTAACAGTACTAGAAAAAAAATCACTTACAGAGTGCAACAAACATGATTTAGAGCTTGTTTATGAAAACGTGTTTATTTCTGTATTTCAACATGATTTAGAGCTTGTTTTTGAAAAAGTGTTTATTTCTGTATTTAAACATGATTTGGAGCTTGTTTTTGGAAAAGTGTTTATTTCTGTATTCCAATATTGCAACTTGCTGAAAACTGTCCACAGTGATCCTATCATCCAGTTCTAACAGTACTGGAAAAAAATCACTTACAGAGTGCATCAAACATGATTTAGAGCTTGTTTATGAAAACGTGTTTATTTCTGTATTTCAACATGATTTAGAGCTTGTTTTTGAAAAAGTGTTTATTTCTGTACTCTAATATTGCAACTTGCTGAAAACTGTCCACAGTGATCCTATCATCCAGTTCTAACAGTACTGGACAAAAATCACTTACATAGTGCATCAAACATGATTTAGAGCTTGTTTATGAAAAAGTTTTTATTTCTGTATTTCAACATGATTTAGAGCTTGTTTTTGAAAAAGTGTTTATTTCTGTATTTCAACATGATTTGGAGCTTGTTTTTGGAAAAGTGTTTGTTTCTGTATTCCAATATTGCAACTTGCTGAAAACTGTCCACAGTGATCCTATCATCCAGTTCAAACAGTACTCTAAAAAAATCACTTAGAGTGCATCAAACATGATTTAGAGCTTGTTTATGAAAAACGGTTTATTTCTGTATTTCAACCGATTTAGAGCTTGTTTTTGAAAAAGTTTTTATTTCTGTATTTCAACATGATTTGGAGCTTGTTTTTGGAAAAGTGTTTATTTCTGTATTCCAATATTGCTACTTGCTGAAAACTGTCTACAGTGATCCTATCATCCAGTTCTAACAGTATTGGGAAAAAAATCACTTACAGAGTGCATCAAACATGATTTAGAGCTTGTTTTTGGAAAAGTGTTTATTTCTGTATTCCAATATTGCAACTTGCTGAAAACTGTCCACAGTGTTCCTATCATCCAGTTCTAACAGTACTAGAAAAAAAATCACTTACAGAGTGCATCAAACATGATTTAGAGCTTGTTTATGAAAACGTGTTTATTTCTGTATTTCAACATGATTTAGAGCTTGTTTTTGAAAAAGTGTTTATTTCTGTATTTCAACATGATTTGGAGCTTGTTTTTGGAAAAGTGTTTATTTCTGTATTTAAACATGATTTGCAGCTTGTTTTTGGAAAAGTGTTTATTTCTGTATTCCAATATTGCAACTTGCTGAAAACTGTCCACATTGATCCTATCATCCAGTTCTAACAGTACTGGAAAAAAATCACTTACAGAGTGCATCAAACATGATTTAGAGCTTGTTTATGAAAAAGTGTTTATTTCTGTATTTAAACATGATTTGTAGCTTGTTTTTGGAAAAGTGTTTATTTCTGTATTCCAATATTGCAACTTGCTGAAAACTGTCCACAGTGATCCTATCATCCAGTTCTAACAGTACTGGAAAAAAATCACTTACAGAGTGCATCAAACATGATTTAGAGCTTGTTTATGAAAAAGTGTTTATTTCTGTATTTCAACATGATTGTTATTGAAAAAGTGTTTATTTCTGTATTTCAACATGATTTGGAGCTTGTTTTTGGAAAAGTGTTTATTTCTGTATTTCAACATGATTTGGAGCTTGTTTTTGGAAAAGTGTTTGTTTCTGTATTCCAATATTGCAACTTGCTGAAAATTGTCCACAGTGTTCCTATCATCCAGTTCTAACAGTACTAGAAAAAAAATCACTTACAGAGTGCATCAAACATGATTTAGAGCTTGTTTATGAAAACGTGTTTATTTCTGTATTTCAACATGATTTAGAGCTTGTTTTTGAAAAAGTGTTTATTTCTGTATTTCAACATGATTTGGAGCTTGTTTTTGGAAAAGTGTTTATTTCTGTATTTAAACATGATTTGCAGCTTGTTTTTGGAAAAGTGTTTATTTCTGTATTCCAATATTGCAACTTGCTGAAAACTGTCCACATTGATCCTATCATCCAGTTCTAACAGTACTGGAAAAAAATCACTTACAGAGTGCATCAAACATGATTTAGAGCTTGTTTATGAAAAAGTGTTTATTTCTGTATTTAAACATGATTTGGAGCTTGTTTTTGGAAAAGTGTTTATTTCTGTATTCCAATATTGCAACTTGCTGAAAACTGTCCACAGTGATCCTATCATCCAGTTCTAACAGTACTGGGAAAAAATCACTTACAGAGTGCATCAAACATGATTTAGAGCTTGTTTATGAAAAAGTGTTTATTTCTGTATTTAAACATGATTTGGAGCTTGTTTTTGGAAAAGTGTTTATTTCTGTATTCCAATATTGCAACTTGCTGAAAACTGTCCACAGTGATCCTATCATCCAGTTCTAACAGTACTGGAAAAAAATCACTTACAGAGTGCATCAAACATGATTTAGAGCTTGTTTATGAAAAAGTGTTTATTTCTGTATTTCAACATGATTTAGAGCTTGTTATTGAAAAAGTGTTTATTTCTGTATTTCAACATGATTTGGAGCTTGTTTTTGGAAAAGTGTTTATTTCTGTATTTCAACATGATTTGGAGCTTGTTTTTGGAAAAGTGTTTGTTTCTGTATTCCAATATTGCAACTTGCTGAAAACTGTCCACATTGATCCTATCATCCAGTTCTAACAGTACTGGAAAAAAATCACTTACAGAGTGCATCAAACATGATTTAGAGCTTGTTTATGAAAAAGTTTTTATTTCTGTATTTCAACATGATTTAGAGCTTGTTTTTGAAAAAGTGTTTATTTCTGTATTTCAACATGATTTGGAGCTTGTTTTTGGAAAAGTGTTTGTTTCTGTATTCCAATATTGCAACTTGCTGAAAACTGTCCACATTGATCCTATCATCCAGTTCTAACAGTACTGGAAAAAAATCACTTACAGAGTGCATCAAACAAGATTTAGAGCTTGTTTATGAAAAAGTGTTTATTTCTGTATTTAAACATGATTTGGAGCTTGTTTTTGGAAAAGTGTTTATTTCTGTATTCCAATATTGCAACTTGCTGAAAACTGTCCACAGTGATCCTATCATCCAGTTCTAACAGTACTGGGAAAAAATCACTTACAGAGTGCATCAAACATGATTTAGAGCTTGTTTATGAAAAAGTGTTTATTTCTGTATTTAAACATGATTTGGAGCTTGTTTTTGGAAAAGTGTTTATTTCTGTATTCCAATATTGCAACTTGCTGAAAACTGTCCACAGTGATCCTATCATCCAGTTCTAACAGTACTGGAAAAAAATCACTTACAGAGTGCATCAAACATGATTTAGAGCTTGTTTATGAAAAAGTGTTTATTTCTGTATTTCAACATGATTTAGAGCTTGTTATTGAAAAAGTGTTTATTTCTGTATTTCAACATGATTTGGAGCTTGTTTTTGGAAAAGTGTTTATTTCTGTATTTCAACATGATTTGGAGCTTGTTTTTGGAAAAGTGTTTGTTTCTGTATTCCAATATTGCAACTTGCTGAAAACTGTCAACCGTGTTCCTATCATCCAGTTCTAACAGTACTAGAAAAAAAATCACTTACAGAGTGCATCAAACATGATTTAGAGCTTGTTTATGAAAACGTGTTTATTTCTGTATTTCAACATGATTTAGAGCTTGTTTTTGAAAAAGTGTTTATTTCTGTATTTAAACATGATTTGGAGCTTGTTTTTGGAAAAGTGTTTATTTCTGTATTCCAATATTGCAACTTGCTGAAAACTGTCCACAGTGATCCTATCATCCAGTTCTAACAGTACTGGAAAAAAATCACTTACAGAGTGCATCAAACATGATTTAGAGCTTGTTTATGAAAACGTGTTTATTTCTGTATTTCAACATGATTTAGAGCTTGTTTTTGAAAAAGTGTTTATTTCTGTATTCTAATATTGCAACTTGCTGAAAACTGTCCACAGTGATCCTATCATCCAGTTCTAACAGTACTGGACAAAAATCACTTACAGAGTGCATCAAACATGATTTAGAGCTTGTTTATGAAAAAGTTTTTATTTCTGTATTTCAACATGATTTAGAGCTTGTTTTTGAAAAAGTGTTTATTTCTGTATTTCAACATGATTTGGAGCTTGTTTTTGGAAAAGTGTTTATTTCTGTATTTAAACATGATTTGCAGCTTGTTTTTGGAAAAGTGTTTATTTCTGTATTCCAATATTGCAACTTGCTGAAAACTGTCCACATTGATCCTATCATCCAGTTCTAACAGTACTGGAAAAAAATCACTTACAGAGTGCATCAAACATGATTTAGAGCTTGTTTATGAAAAAGTGTTTATTTCTGTATTTAAACATGATTTGTAGCTTGTTTTTGGAAAAGTGTTTATTTCTGTATTCCAATATTGCAACTTGCTGAAAACTGTCCACAGTGATCCTATCATCCAGTTCTAACAGTACTGGAAAAAAATCACTTACAGAGTGCATCAAACATGATTTAGAGCTTGTTTATGAAAAAGTGTTTATTTCTGTATTTCAACATGATTGTTATTGAAAAAGTGTTTATTTCTGTATTTCAACATGATTTGGAGCTTGTTTTTGGAAAAGTGTTTATTTCTGTATTTCAACATGATTTGGAGCTTGTTTTTGGAAAAGTGTTTGTTTCTGTATTCCAATATTGCAACTTGCTGAAAATTGTCCACAGTGTTCCTATCATCCAGTTCTAACAGTACTAGAAAAAAAATCACTTACAGAGTGCATCAAACATGATTTAGAGCTTGTTTATGAAAACGTGTTTATTTCTGTATTTCAACATGATTTAGAGCTTGTTTTTGAAAAAGTGTTTATTTCTGTATTTCAACATGATTTGGAGCTTGTTTTTGGAAAAGTGTTTATTTCTGTATTTAAACATGATTTGCAGCTTGTTTTTGGAAAAGTGTTTATTTCTGTATTCCAATATTGCAACTTGCTGAAAACTGTCCACATTGATCCTATCATCCAGTTCTAACAGTACTGGAAAAAAATCACTTACAGAGTGCATCAAACATGATTTAGAGCTTGTTTATGAAAAAGTGTTTATTTCTGTATTTAAACATGATTTGGAGCTTGTTTTTGGAAAAGTGTTTATTTCTGTATTCCAATATTGCAACTTGCTGAAAACTGTCCACAGTGATCCTATCATCCAGTTCTAACAGTACTGGGAAAAAATCACTTACAGAGTGCATCAAACATGATTTAGAGCTTGTTTATGAAAAAGTGTTTATTTCTGTATTTAAACATGATTTGGAGCTTGTTTTTGGAAAAGTGTTTATTTCTGTATTCCAATATTGCAACTTGCTGAAAACTGTCCACAGTGATCCTATCATCCAGTTCTAACAGTACTGGAAAAAAATCACTTACAGAGTGCATCAAACATGATTTAGAGCTTGTTTATGAAAAAGTGTTTATTTCTGTATTTCAACATGATTTAGAGCTTGTTATTGAAAAAGTGTTTATTTCTGTATTTCAACATGATTTGGAGCTTGTTTTTGGAAAAGTGTTTATTTCTGTATTTCAACATGATTTGGAGCTTGTTTTTGGAAAAGTGTTTGTTTCTGTATTCCAATATTGCAACTTGCTGAAAACTGTCCACATTGATCCTATCATCCAGTTCTAACAGTACTGGAAAAAAATCACTTACAGAGTGCATCAAACATGATTTAGAGCTTGTTTATGAAAAAGTTTTTATTTCTGTATTTCAACATGATTTAGAGCTTGTTTTTGAAAAAGTGTTTATTTCTGTATTTCAACATGATTTGGAGCTTGTTTTTGGAAAAGTGTTTGTTTCTGTATTCCAATATTGCAACTTGCTGAAAACTGTCCACATTGATCCTATCATCCAGTTCTAACAGTACTGGAAAAAAATCACTTACAGAGTGCATCAAACAAGATTTAGAGCTTGTTTATGAAAAAGTGTTTATTTCTGTATTTAAACATGATTTGGAGCTTGTTTTTGGAAAAGTGTTTATTTCTGTATTCCAATATTGCAACTTGCTGAAAACTGTCCACAGTGATCCTATCATCCAGTTCTAACAGTACTGGGAAAAAATCACTTACAGAGTGCATCAAACATGATTTAGAGCTTGTTTATGAAAAAGTGTTTATTTCTGTATTTAAACATGATTTGGAGCTTGTTTTTGGAAAAGTGTTTATTTCTGTATTCCAATATTGCAACTTGCTGAAAACTGTCCACAGTGATCCTATCATCCAGTTCTAACAGTACTGGAAAAAAATCACTTACAGAGTGCATCAAACATGATTTAGAGCTTGTTTATGAAAAAGTGTTTATTTCTGTATTTCAACATGATTTAGAGCTTGTTATTGAAAAAGTGTTTATTTCTGTATTTCAACATGATTTGGAGCTTGTTTTTGGAAAAGTGTTTATTTCTGTATTTCAACATGATTTGGAGCTTGTTTTTGGAAAAGTGTTTGTTTCTGTATTCCAATATTGCAACTTGCTGAAAACTGTCAACCGTGTTCCTATCATCCAGTTCTAACAGTACTAGAAAAAAAATCACTTACAGAGTGCATCAAACATGATTTAGAGCTTGTTTATGAAAACGTGTTTATTTCTGTATTTCAACATGATTTAGAGCTTGTTTTTGAAAAAGTGTTTATTTCTGTATTTAAACATGATTTGGAGCTTGTTTTTGGAAAAGTGTTTATTTCTGTATTCCAATATTGCAACTTGCTGAAAACTGTCCACAGTGATCCTATCATCCAGTTCTAACAGTACTGGAAAAAAATCACTTACAGAGTGCATCAAACATGATTTAGAGCTTGTTTATGAAAACGTGTTTATTTCTGTATTTCAACATGATTTAGAGCTTGTTTTTGAAAAAGTGTTTATTTCTGTATTCTAATATTGCAACTTGCTGAAAACTGTCCACAGTGATCCTATCATCCAGTTCTAACAGTACTGGACAAAAATCACTTACAGAGTGCATCAAACATGATTTAGAGCTTGTTTATGAAAAAGTTTTTATTTCTGTATTTCAACATGATTTAGAGCTTGTTTTTGAAAAAGTGTTTATTTCTGTATTTCAACATGATTTGGAGCTTGTTTTTGGAAAAGTGTTTGTTTCTGTATTCCAATATTGCAACTTGCTGAAAACTGTCCACAGTGATCCTATCATCCAGTTCAAACAGTACTCTAAAAAAATCACTTAGAGTGCATCAAACATGATTTAGAGCTTGTTTATGAAAAACGGTTTATTTCTGTATTTCAACCGATTTAGAGCTTGTTTTTGAAAAAGTTTTTATTTCAGTATTTCAACATGATTGTTTTTGGAAAAGTGTTTATTTCTGTATTCCAATATTGCTACTTGCTGAAAACTGTCTACAGTGATCCTATCATCCAGTTCTAACAGTATTGGGAAAAAATCACTTACAGAGTGCATCAAACATGATTTAGAGCTTGTTTATGAAAAAGTGTTTATTTCTGTATTTCAACATGATTTGGAGATTGTTTTTGGAAAAGTGTTTATTTCTGTATTCCAATATTGCAACTTGCTGAAAACTGTCCACAGTGATCCTATCATCCAGTTCAAACAGTACTGGAAAAAAATCACTTACAGAGTGCATCAAACATGATTTAGAGCTTGTTTATGAAAAAGTGTTTATTTCTGTATTTCAACATGATTTAGAGCTTGTTATTGAAAAAGTGTTTATTTCTGTATTTCAACATGATTTGGAGCTTGTTTTTGGAAAAGTGTTTATTTCTGTATTTAAACATGATTTGGAGCTTGTTTTTGGAAAAGTGTTAATTTCTGTATTTCAACATGATTCAATCAATTTTCAATCAATTTTATTTTATATAGCCCTTCGTACATCAGATAATATCTCGAAGTGCTGTACAGAAACCCAGCCTAAAACCCCAAACAGCTAGAATGCAGGTGTAGAAGCACGGTGGCTAGGAAAAACTCCCTAGAAAGGCCAAAACCTAGGAAGAAACCTAGAGAGGAACCAGGCTATGAGGGGTGGCCAGTCCTCTTCTGGCTGTGCCGGGTGGAGATTATAACAGAACTATGCCAAGATGTTCAAAAATGTTCATAAGTGACAAGCATGGTCAAATAATAATCATGAATAATTTTCAGTTGGCTTTTCATAGCTGATCATTAAGAGTTGAAAAACAACAGGTCTGGGACAGGAGCGGGTTCCATAACCGCAGGCAGAACAGCTGAAACTGGAATAGCAGCAAGGCCAGGCGGACTGGGGACAGCAAGGAGTCACCACGGGCGGCAGTCCCGACGCATGGTCCTAGGGCCCAGGTCCTCCGAGAGAAAGAAAGAGAGAAGGAGAAAATTAGAGAGAGCCAAGATTTTCAAAATGTTCATAAATGACAAGCATGGTCAAATAATAATCAGGAATAAATCTCAGTTGGCTTTTCATAGCCGATCATTAAGAGTTGAAAACAGCAGGTCTGGGACAGGTAGGGGTTCCATAACCACAGGCAGAAGAGTTGAAACTGGAATAGCAGCAAGGCCAGGCGGACTGGGGGCAGCAAGGAGTCACCACGGCCGGTAGTCCCGACGTATGGTCCTAGGGCTCAGGTCCTCCGAGAGAAAGAGAGAAGGAGAAAATTAGAGAGAGCCAAGATTTTCAAAATGTTCATAAATGACAAGCATGGTCAAATAATAATCAGGAATAAATCTCAGTTGGCTTTTCATAGCCGATCATTAAGAGTTGAAAACAGCAGGTCTGGGACAGGTAGGGGTTTCGTAACCGCAGGCAGAAACAGTTGAAACTGGAATAGCAGCAAGGCCGGGCGGACTGGGGACAGCAAGGTGTCAGCATGCCCGGTAGTCCTGACGTATGGTCCTAGGGCTCAGGTTCTCAGAGAGAAAGAGAGAACGAGAGAATTAGAGAGAGCATACTTAAATTCACACAGGACACTGGATAAGACAGGAGAAGTATTCCAGGTATAACCAACTGACCCTAGCCCCCCGACACATAAACTACTGCAGCATAAATACTGGAGGCTGAGACAGGAGCGGTCAGGAGACACTGTGGCCCCATCCGAAGAAACCCCCGGACAGGGCCAAACAGGAAGGATATAACCCCACCCACTCTGCCAAAGCACAGCCCCCACACCACTAGAGGGATATCCTCAACCACCAACTTACAATCCTGAGACAAGGCCGAGTATAGCCCACAAAGGTCTCCACCACAGCACAACCAAGGGGGGGCGCCAACCCAGACAGGAAGTTCACGTCAGTAACTCAACCCACTCAAGTGACGCACCCCTCCTAGGGACGGCATGAAAGAGCACCAGCAAGCCAGTGACTCAGCCCCAGTAACAGGGTTAGAGGCAGAGAATCCCAGTGGAGAGAGGGGAACCGGCCCTGGAGAGACAGCAAGGGCGGTTTAGAGCTTGTTTATGAAAAAGTGTTTATTTCTGTATTTCAACATGATTTGGAGCTTGTTTTTGAAAAAGTGTTTATTTCTGTATTTCAACATGATTTGGAGCTTGTTTTTGGAAAAGTGTTTATTTCTGTATTTCAACATGATTTGGAGCTTGTTTTTGGAAAAGTGTTAATTTCTGTATTTCAACATGATTTAGAGCTTGTTTATGAAAAAGTGTTTATTTCTGTATTTCAACATGATTTGGAGCTTGTTTTTGGAAAAGTGTTTATTTCTGTATTTCAACATGATTTGGAGCTTGTTTTTGGAAAGTGTTTATTTCTGTATTCCAATATTGCAACTTGCTGAAAACTGTCCACAGTGTTCCTATCATCCAGTTCTAACAGTACTGGGAAAAAAATCACTTACAGAGTGCATCAAACATGATTTAGAGCTTGTTTATGAAAAAGTGTTTATTTCTGTATTTCAACATGATTTGGAGCTTGTTTTTGGAAAAGTGTTTATTTCTGTATTTCAACATGATTTGGAGCTTGTTTTTGTAAAAGTGTTTATTTCTGTATTTCAACACGATTTGGAGCTTGTTTTTGGAAAAGTGTTTATTTCTGTATTCCAATATTGCTACTTGCTGAAAACTGTCCACAGTGATCCTATCATCCAGTTCTAACAGTACTGAAAAAAAATCACTTACAGAGAGCATCAAACATGATTTAGAGCTTGTTTATGAAAAAGTGTTTATTTCTGTATTTCAACATGATTTGTAGCTTGTTTTTGGAAAAGTGTTAATTTCTGTATTTCAACATGATTTAGAGCTTGTTTATGAAAAAGTGTTTATTTCTGTATTTCAACATGATTTGGAGCTTGTTTTTGGAAAAGTGTTAATTTCTGTATTTCAACATGATTTAGAGCTTGTTTATGAAAAAGTGTTTATTTCTGTATTTCAACATGATTTAGAGCTTGTTTTTGAAAAAGTGTTTATTTCTGTATTTCAACATGATTTGGAGCTTGTTTTTGGAAAAGTGTTTGTTTCTGTATTTCAACATGATTTGGAGCTTGTTTTTGGAAAAGTGTTTATTTCTGTATTTCAACATGATTAGGAGCTTGTTTTTGGAAAAGTGTTTGTTTCTGTATTCCAATATTGCAACTTGCTGAAAACTGTCCACAGTGATCCCATCATCCAGTTCAAACAGTACTCTAAAAAAATCACTTAGAGTGCATCAAACATGATTTAGAGCTTGTTTATGAAAAAGTGTTTATTTCTGTATTTCAAATGATTTAGAGCTTGTTTTTGAAAAAGTTTTTATTTCTGTATTTCAACATGATTTGGAGCTTGTTTTTGGAAAAGTGTTTATTTCTGTATTCCAATATTGCTACTTGCTGAAAACTGTCTACAGTGATCCTATCATCCAGTTCTAACAGTACTGGGAAAAAAATCACTTACAGAGTGCATCAAACATGATTTAGAGCTTGTTTATGAAAAAGTGTTTATTTCTGTATTTAAACATGATTTGGAGCTTGTTTTTGGAAAAGTGTTTATTTCTGTATTCCAATATTGCAACTTCGTGAAAACTGTCCACAGTGATCCTATCATCCAGTTCTAACAGTACTGGAAAAAAATCACTTACAGAGTGCATCAAACATGATTTAGAGCTTTTTTATGAAAAAGTGTTTATTTCTGTATTTCAACATGATTTAGAGCTTGTTATTGAAAAAGTGTTTATTTCTGTATTTCAACATGATTTGGAGCTTGTTTTTGGAAAAGTGTTTATTTCTGTATTTAAACATGATTTGGAGCTTGTTTTTGGAAAAGTGTTTATTTCTGTATTCCAATATTGCAACTTGCTGAAAACTGTCCACAGTGTTCCTATCATCCAGTTCTAACAGTACTAGAAAAAAATCACTTACAGAGTGCATCAAACATGATTTAGAGCTTGTTTATGAAAAAGTGTTTATTTCTGTATTTCAACATGATTTAGAGCATGTTTTTGAAAAAGTGTTTATTTCTGTATTTCAACATGATTTGGAGCTTGTTTTTGGAAAAGTGTTTAATTCTGTATTTCAACATGATTTGGAGCTTGTTTTTGGAAAAGTGTTTATTTCTGTATTTCAACATGATTAGGAGCTTGTTTTTGGAAAAGTGTTTGTTTCTGTATTCCAATATTGCAACTTGCTGAAAACTGTCCACAGTGTTCCTATCATCCAGTTCTAACAGTACTAGAAAAAAATCACTTACAAAGTGCATCAAACATGATTTAGAGCTTGTTTATGAAAAAGTGTTTATTTCTGTATTTCAACATGATTTGGAGCTTGTTTTTGGAAAAGTGTTTATTTCTGTATTTCAACATGATTTAGAGCTTGTTTATGAAAAAGTGTTTATTTCTGTATTTCAACATGATTTGGAGCTTGTTTTTGGAAAAGTGTTAATTTCTGTATTTCAACATGATTTAGAGCTTGTTTATGAAAAAGTGTTTATTTCTGTATTTCAACATGATTTGGAGCTTGTTTTTGGAAAAGTGTTTGTTTCTGTATTCCAATATTGCAACTTGCTGAAAACTGTCCACAGTGATCCTATCATCCAGTTCTAACAGTACTGGACAAAAATCACTTAGAGTGCATCAAACATGATTTAGAGCTTGTTTATGAAAAACGGTTTATTTCTGTATTTCAAATGATTTAGAGCTTGTTTTTGAAAAAGTGTTTGTTTCTGTATTCCAATATTGCAACTTGCTGAAAACTGTCCACAGTGATCCTATCATCCAGTTCAAACAGTACTCTAAAAAAATCACTTAGAGTGCATCAAACATGATTTAGAGCTTGTTTATGAAAAAGTGTTTATTTCTGTATTTCAACATGATTTGGAGCTTGTTTTTGGAAAAGTGTTTATTTCTGTATTTCAACATGATTTAGAGCTTGTTTATGAAAAAGTGTTTATTTCTGTATTTCAACATGATTTGGAGCTTGTTTTTGGAAAAGTGTTAATTTCTGTATTTCAACATGATTTAGAGCTTGTTTATGAAAAAGTGTTTATTTCTGTATTCTAATATTGCAACTTGCTGAAAACTGTCCACAGTGATCCTATCATCCAGTTCTAACAGTACTGGACAAAAATCACTTACAGAGTGCATCAAACATGATTTAGAGCTTGTTTATGAAAAAGTTTTTATTTCTGTATTTCAACATGATTTAGAGCTTGTTTTTGAAAAAGTGTTTATTTCTGTATTTCAACATGATTTGGAGCTTGTTTTTGGAAAAGTGTTTGTTTCTGTATTCCAATATTGCAACTTGCTGAAAACTGTCCACAGTGATCCTGTCATCCAGTTCTAACAGTACTGGACAAAAATCACTTAGAGTGCATCAAACATGATTTAGAGCTTGTTTATGAAAAACGGTTTATTTCTGTATTTCAAATGATTTAGAGCTTGTTTTTGAAAAAGTGTTTATTTCTGTATTTCAACATGATTTGGAGCTTGTTTTTGGAAAAGTGTTTGTTTCTGTATTCCAATATTGCAACTTGCTGAAAACTGTCCACAGTGATCCTATCATCCAGTTCTAACAGTACTGGACAAAAATCACTTACAGAGTGCATCAAACATGATTTAGAGCTTGTTTATGAAAAAGTTTTTATTTCTGTATTTCAACATGATTTAGAGCTTGTTTTTGAAAAAGTGTTTATTTCTGTATTTCAACATGATTTGGAGCTTGTTTTTGGAAAAGTGTTTGTTTCTGTATTCCAATATTGCAACTTGCTGAAAACTGTCCACAGTGATCCTATCATCCAGTTCAAACAGTACTCTAAAAAAATCACTTAGAGTGCATCAAACATGATTTAGAGCTTGTTTATGAAAAACGGTTTATTTCTGTATTTCAAATGATTTAGAGCTTGTTATTGAAAAAGTTTTTATTTCTGTATTTCAACATGATTTGGAGCTTGTTTTTGGAAAAGTGTTTATTTCTGTATTCCAATATTGCTACTTGCTGAAAACTGTCTACAGTGATCCTATCATCCAGTTCTAACAGTATTGGGAAAAAAATCACTTACAGAGTGCATCAAACATGATTTAGAGCTTGTTTATGAAAAAGTGTTTATTTCTGTATTTCAACATGATTTGGAGCTTGTTTTTGAAAAAGTGTTTATTTCTGTATTCCAATATTGCAACTTGCTGAAAACTGTCCACAGTAATACTATCATCCAGTTCTAACAGTACTGGAAAAAAATCACTTACAGAGTGCATCAAAATTGATTTAGAGCTTGTTTATGAAAAAGTGTTTATTTCTGTAATTCAACATGATTTAGAGCTTGTTATTGAAAAAGTGTTTATTTCTGTATTTCAACATGATTTGGAGCTTGTTTTTGGAAAAGTGTTTATTTCTGTATTTCAACATGATTTGGAGCTTGTTTTTGGAAAAGTGTTTGTTTCTGTATTCCAATATTGCAACTTGCTGAAAACTGTCCACATTGATCCTATCATCCAGTTCTAACAGTACTGGAAAAAAATCACTTACAGAGTGCATCAAACATGATTTAGAGCTTGTTTATGAAAAAGTGTTTATTTCTGTATTTAAACATGATTTGGAGCTTATTTTTGGAAAAGTGTTTATTTCTGTATTCCAATATTGCAACTTGCTGAAAACTGTCCACAGTGATCCTATCATCCAGTTCTAACAGTACTGGAAAAAAAATCACTTACAGAGTGCATCAAACATGATTTAGAGCTTGTTTATGAAAAAGTGTTTATTTCTGTATTTCAACATGATTGTTATTGAAAAAGTGTTTATTTCTGTATTTCAACATGATTTGGAGCTTGTTTTTGGAAAAGTGTTTATTTCTGTATTTCAACATGATTTGGAGCTTGTTTTTGGAAAAGTGTTTGTTTCTGTATTCCAATATTGCAACTTGCTGAAAATTGTCCACAGTGTTCCTATCATCCAGTTCAAACAGTACTCTAAGAAAATCACTTAGAGTGCATCAAACATGATTTAGAGCTTGTTTATGAAAAACGGTTTATTTCTGTATTTCAACCGATTTAGAGCTTGTTTTTGAAAAAGTTTTTATTTCTGTATTTCAACATGATTTGGAGCTTGTTTTTGGAAAAGTGTTTATTTCTGTATTCCAATATTGCAACTTGCTGAAAACTGTCCACAGTGATCCTATCATGCAGTTCTAACAGTACTGGGAACAAATCACTTACAGAGTGCATCAAACATGATTTAGAGCTTGTTTATGAAAAAGTGTTTATTTCTGTATTTAAACATGATTTGGAGCTTGTTTTTGGAAAAGTGTTTATTTCTGTATTCCAATATTGCAACTTGCTGAAAACTGTCCACAGTGATCCTATCATCCAGTTCTAACAGTACTGGAAAAAAATCACTTAGAGTGCATCAAACATGATTTAGAGCTTGTTTATGAAAACGTGTTTATTTCTGTATTTCAACATGATTTAGAGCTTGTTTTTGAAAAAGTGTTTATTTCTGTATTCTAATATTGCAACTTGCTGAAAACTGTCCACAGTGATCCTATCATCCAGTTCTAACAGTACTGGACAAAAATCACTTACATAGTGCATCAAACATGATTTAGAGCTTGTTTATGAAAAAGTTTTTATTTCTGTATTTCAACATGATTTAGAGCTTGTTTTTGAAAAAGTGTTTATTTCTGTATTTCAACATGATTTGGAGCTTGTTTTTGGAAAAGTGTTTGTTTCTGTATTCCAATATTGCAACTTGCTGAAAACTGTCCACAGTGATCCTATCATCCAGTTCTAACAGTACTGGAAAAAAATCACTTAGAGTGCATCAAACATGATTTAGAGCTTGTTTATGAAAACGTGTTTATTTCTGTATTTCAACATGATTTAGAGCTTGTTTTTGAAAAAGTGTTTATTTCTGTATTCTAATATTGCAACTTGCTGAAAACTGTCCACAGTGATCCTATCATCCAGTTCTAACAGTACTGGACAAAAATCACTTACATAGTGCATCAAACATGATTTAGAGCTTGTTTATGAAAAAGTTTTTATTTCTGTATTTCAACATGATTTAGAGCTTGTTTTTGAAAAAGTGTTTATTTCTGTATTTCAACATGATTTGGAGCTTGTTTTTGGAAAAGTGTTTGTTTCTGTATTCCAATATTGCAACTTGCTGAAAACTGTCCACAGTGATCCTATCATCCAATTCAAACAGTACTCTAAAAAAATCACTTAGAGTGCATCAAACATGATTTAGAGCTTGTTTATGAAAAACGGTTTATTTCTGTATTTCAACCGATTTAGAGCTTGTTTTTGAAAAAGTTTTTATTTCTGTATTTCAACATGATTTGGAGCTTGTTTTTGGAAAAGTGTTTATTTCTGTATTCCAATATTGCTACTTGCTGAAAACTGTCTACAGTGATCCTATCATCCAGTTCTAACAGTATTGGGAAAAAAATCACTTACAGAGTGCATCAAACATGATTTAGAGCTTGTTTTTGGAAAAGTGTTTATTTCTGTATTCCAATATTGCAACTTGCTGAAAACTGTCCACATTGATCCTATCATCCAGTTCTAACAGTACTGGAAAAAAATCACTTACAGAGTGCATCAAACATGATTTAGAGCTTGTTTATGAAAAAGTGTTTATTTCTGTATTTAAACATGATTTAGAGCTTGTTTATGAAAACGTGTTTATTTCTGTATTTCCACATGATTTAGAGCTTGTTTTTGAAAAAGTTTTTATTTCTGTATTTCAACATGATTTGGAGCTTGTTTTTGGAAAAGTGTTTATTTCTGTATTCCAATATTGCAACTTGCTGAAAACTGTCCACAGTGATCCTATCATGCAGTTCTAACAGTACTGGGAAAAAATCACTTACAGAGTGCATCAAACATGATTTAGAGCTTGTTTATGAAAAAGTGTTTATTTCTGTATTTCAACATGATTTGGAGCTTGTTTTTGGAAAAGTGTTTGTTTCTGTATTCCAATATTGCAACTTGCTGAAAACTGTCCACAGTGATCCTATCATCCAGTTCTAACAGTACTGGAAAAAAATCACTTAGAGTGCATCAAACATGATTTAGAGCTTGTTTATGAAAACGTGTTTATTTCTGTATTTCAACATGATTTAGAGCTTGTTTTTGAAAAAGTGTTTATTTCTGTATTCTAATATTGCAACTTGCTGAAAACTGTCCACAGTGATCCTATCATCCAGTTCTAACAGTACTGGACAAAAATCACTTACATAGTGCATCAAACATGATTTAGAGCTTGTTTATGAAAAAGTTTTTATTTCTGTATTTCAACATGATTTAGAGCTTGTTTTTGAAAAAGTGTTTATTTCTGTATTTCAACATGATTTGGAGCTTGTTTTTGGAAAAGTGTTTGTTTCTGTATTCCAATATTGCAACTTGCTGAAAACTGTCCACAGTGATCCTATCATCCAGTTCAAACAGTACTCTAAAAAAATCACTTAGAGTGCATCAAACATGATTTAGAGCTTGTTTATGAAAAACGGTTTATTTCTGTATTTCAACCGATTTAGAGCTTGTTTTTGAAAAAGTTTTTATTTCTGTATTTCAACATGATTTGGAGCTTGTTTTTGGAAAAGTGTTTATTTCTGTATTCCAATATTGCTACTTGCTGAAAACTGTCTACAGTGATCCTATCATCCAGTTCTAACAGTATTGGGAAAAAAATCACTTACAGAGTGCATCAAACATGATTTAGAGCTTGTTTTTGGAAAAGTGTTTATTTCTGTATTCCAATATTGCAACTTGCTGAAAACTGTCCACAGTGTTCCTATCATCCAGTTCTAACAGTACTAGAAAAAAAATCACTTACAGAGTGCATCAAACATGATTTAGAGCTTGTTTATGAAAACGTGTTTATTTCTGTATTTCAACATGATTTAGAGCTTGTTTTTGAAAAAGTGTTTATTTCTGTATTTCAACATGATTTGGAGCTTGTTTTTGGAAAAGTGTTTATTTCTGTATTTAAACATGATTTGCAGCTTGTTTTTGGAAAAGTGTTTATTTCTGTATTCCAATATTGCAACTTGCTGAAAACTGTCCACATTGATCCTATCATCCAGTTCTAACAGTACTGGAAAAAAATCACTTACAGAGTGCATCAAACATGATTTAGAGCTTGTTTATGAAAAAGTGTTTATTTCTGTATTTAAACATGATTTGTAGCTTGTTTTTGGAAAAGTGTTTATTTCTGTATTCCAATATTGCAACTTGCTGAAAACTGTCCACAGTGATCCTATCATCCAGTTCTAACAGTACTGGAAAAAAATCACTTACAGAGTGCATCAAACATGATTTAGAGCTTGTTTATGAAAAAGTGTTTATTTCTGTATTTCAACATGATTGTTATTGAAAAAGTGTTTATTTCTGTATTTCAACATGATTTGGAGCTTGTTTTTGGAAAAGTGTTTATTTCTGTATTTCAACATGATTTGGAGCTTGTTTTTGGAAAAGTGTTTGTTTCTGTATTCCAATATTGCAACTTGCTGAAAATTGTCCACAGTGTTCCTATCATCCAGTTCTAACAGTACTAGAAAAAAAATCACTTACAGAGTGCATCAAACATGATTTAGAGCTTGTTTATGAAAACGTGTTTATTTCTGTATTTCCACATGATTTAGAGCTTGTTTTGAAAAAGTGTTTATTTCTGTATTTCAACATGATTTGGAGCTTGTTTTTGGAAAAGTGTTTATTTCTGTATTTAAACATGATTTGCAGCTTGTTTTTGGAAAAGTGTTTATTTCTGTATTCCAATATTGCAACTTGCTGAAAACTGTCCACATTGATCCTATCATCCAGTTCTAACAGTACTGGAAAAGAATCACTTACAGAGTGCATCAAACATGATTTAGAGCTTGTTTATGAAAAAGTGTTTATTTCTGTATTTAAACATGATTTGGAGCTTGTTTTTGGAAAAGTGTTTATTTCTGTATTCCAATATTGCAACTTGCTGAAAACTGTCCACAGTGATCCTATCATCCAGTTCTAACAGTACTGGGAAAAAATCACTTACAGAGTGCATCAAACATGATTTAGAGCTTGTTTATGAAAAAGTGTTTATTTCTGTATTTAAACATGATTTGGAGCTTGTTTTTGGAAAAGTGTTTATTTCTGTATTCCAATATTGCAACTTGCTGAAAACTGTCCACAGTGATCCTATCATCCAGTTCTAACAGTACTGGAAAAAAATCACTTACAGAGTGCATCAAACATGATTTAGAGCTTGTTTATGAAAAAGTGTTTATTTCTGTATTTCAACATGATTTAGAGCTTGTTATTGAAAAAGTGTTTATTTCTGTATTTCAACATGATTTGGAGCTTGTTTTTGGAAAAGTGTTTATTTCTGTATTTCAACATGATTTGGAGCTTGTTTTTGGAAAAGTGTTTGTTTCTGTATTCCAATATTGCAACTTGCTGAAAATTGTCCACAGTGTTCCTATCATCCAGTTCTAACAGTACTAGAAAAAAAATCACTTACAGAGTGCATCAAACATGATTTAGAGCTTGTTTATGAAAACGTGTTTATTTCTGTATTTCAACATGATTTAGAGCTTGTTTTTGAAAAAGTGTTTCTTTCTGTATTTCAACATGATTTGGAGCTTGTTTTTGGAAAAGTGTTTATTTCTGTATTTAAACATGATTTGCAGCTTGTTTTTGGAAAAGTGTTTATTTCTGTATTCCAATATTGCAACTTGCTGAAAACTGTCCACATTGATCCTATCATCCAGTTCTAACAGTACTGGAAAAAAATCACTTACAGAGTGCATCAAACATGATTTAGAGCTTGTTTATGAAAAAGTGTTTATTTCTGTATTTAAACATGATTTGGAGCTTGTTTTTGGAAAAGTGTTTATTTCTGTATTCCAATATTGCAACTTGCTGAAAACTGTCCACAGTGATCCTATCATCCAGTACTAACAGTACTGGGAAAAAATCACTTACAGAGTGCATCAAACATGATTTAGAGCTTGTTTATGAAAAAGTGTTTATTTCTGTATTTAAACATGATTTGGAGCTTGTTTTTGGAAAAGTGTTTATTTCTGTATTCCAATATTGCAACTTGCTGAAAACTGTCCACAGTGATCCTATCATCCAGTTCTAACAGTACTGGAAAAAAATCACTTACAGAGTGCATCAAACATGATTTAGAGCTTGTTTATGAAAAAGTGTTTATTTCTGTATTTCAACATGATTTAGAGCTTGTTATTGAAAAAGTGTTTATTTCTGTATTTCAACATGATTTGGAGCTTGTTTTTGGAAAAGTGTTTATTTCTGTATTTCAACATGATTTGGAGCTTGTTTTTGGAAAAGTGTTTGTTTCTGTATTCCAATATTGCAACTTGCTGAAAACTGTCAACCGTGTTCCTATCATCCAGTTCTAACAGTACTAGAAAAAAAATCACTTACAGAGTGCATCAAACATGATTTAGAGCTTGTTTATGAAAACGTGTTTATTTCTGTATTTCAACATGATTTAGAGCTTGTTTTTGAAAAAGTGTTTATTTCTGTATTTAAACATGATTTGGAGCTTGTTTTTGGAAAAGTGTTTATTTCTGTATTCCAATATTGCAACTTGCTGAAAACTGTCCACAGTGATCCTATCATCCAGTTCTAACAGTACTGGAAAAAAATCACTTACAGAGTGCATCAAACATGATTTAGAGCTTGTTTATGAAAACGTGTTTATTTCTGTATTTCAACATGATTTAGAGCTTGTTTTTGAAAAAGTGTTTATTTCTGTATTCTAATATTGCAACTTGCTGAAAACTGTCCACAGTGATCCTATCATCCAGTTCTAACAGTACTGGACAAAAATCACTTACATAGTGCATCAAACATGATTTAGAGCTTGTTTATGAAAAAGTTTTTATTTCTGTATTTCAACATGATTTAGAGCTTGTTTTTGAAAAAGTGTTTATTTCTGTATTTCAACATGATTTGGAGCTTGTTTTTGGAAAAGTGTTTGTTTCTGTATTCCAATATTGCAACTTGCTGAAAACTGTCCACAGTGATCCCATCATCCAGTTCAAACAGTACTCTAAAAAAATCACTTAGAGTGCATCAAACATGATTTAGAGCTTGTTTATGAAAAACGGTTTATTTCTGTATTTCAACCGATTTAGAGCTTGTTTTTGAAAAAGTTTTTATTTCTGTATTTCAACATGATTTGGAGCTTGTTTTTGGAAAAGTGTTTATTTCTGTATTCCAATATTGCTACTTGCTGAAAACTGTCTACAGTGATCCTATCATCCAGTTCTAACAGTATTGGGGAAAAAATCACTTACAGAGTGCATCAAACATGATTTAGAGCTTGTTTTTGGAAAAGTGTTTATTTCTGTATTCCAATATTGCAACTTGCTGAAAACTGTCCACAGTGTTCCTATCATCCAGTTCTAACAGTACTAGAAAAAAAATCACTTACAGAGTGCATCAAACATGATTTAGAGCTTGTTTATGAAAACGTGTTTATTTCTGTATTTCAACATGATTTAGAGCTTGTTTTTGAAAAAGTGTTTATTTCTGTATTTCAACATGATTTGGAGCTTGTTTTTGGAAAAGTGTTTATTTCTGTATTTAAACATGATTTGCAGCTTGTTTTTGGAAAAGTGTTTATTTCTGTATTCCAATATTGCAACTTGCTGAAAACTGTCCACATTGATCCTATCATCCAGTTCTAACAGTACTGGAAAAAAATCACTTACAGAGTGCATCAAACATGATTTAGAGCTTGTTTATGAAAAAGTGTTTATTTCTGTATTTAAACATGATTTGTAGCTTGTTTTTGGAAAAGTGTTTATTTCTGTATTCCAATATTGCAACTTGCTGAAAACTGTCCACAGTGATCCTATCATCCAGTTCTAACAGTACTGGAAAAAAATCACTTACAGAGTGCATCAAACATGATTTAGAGCTTGTTTATGAAAAAGTGTTTATTTCTGT
Organism: Salvelinus fontinalis; assembly: GCF_029448725.1. Classification (NCBI taxonomy): domain Eukaryota; kingdom Metazoa; phylum Chordata; class Actinopteri; order Salmoniformes; family Salmonidae; genus Salvelinus; species Salvelinus fontinalis. The sequence continues at coordinate 125,543 of NW_026600551.1, forward strand.
ATTTCAACATGATTGTTATTGAAAAAGTGTTTATTTCTGTATTTCAACATGATTTGGAGCTTGTTTTTGGAAAAGTGTTTATTTCTGTATTTCAACATGATTTGGAGCTTGTTTTTGGAAAAGTGTTTGTTTCTGTATTCCAATATTGCAACTTGCTGAAAATTGTCCACAGTGTTCCTATCATCCAGTTCTAACAGTACTAGAAAAAAAATCACTTACAGAGTGCATCAAACATGATTTAGAGCTTGTTTATGAAAACGTGTTTATTTCTGTATTTCCACATGATTTAGAGCTTGTTTTGAAAAAGTGTTTATTTCTGTATTTCAACATGATTTGGAGCTTGTTTTTGGAAAAGTGTTTATTTCTGTATTTAAACATGATTTGCAGCTTGTTTTTGGAAAAGTGTTTATTTCTGTATTCCAATATTGCAACTTGCTGAAAACTGTCCACATTGATCCTATCATCCAGTTCTAACAGTACTGGAAAAGAATCACTTACAGAGTGCATCAAACATGATTTAGAGCTTGTTTATGAAAAAGTGTTTATTTCTGTATTTAAACATGATTTGGAGCTTGTTTTTGGAAAAGTGTTTATTTCTGTATTCCAATATTGCAACTTGCTGAAAACTGTCCACAGTGATCCTATCATCCAGTTCTAACAGTACTGGGAAAAAATCACTTACAGAGTGCATCAAACATGATTTAGAGCTTGTTTATGAAAAAGTGTTTATTTCTGTATTTAAACATGATTTGGAGCTTGTTTTTGGAAAAGTGTTTATTTCTGTATTCCAATATTGCAACTTGCTGAAAACTGTCCACAGTGATCCTATCATCCAGTTCTAACAGTACTGGAAAAAAATCACTTACAGAGTGCATCAAACATGATTTAGAGCTTGTTTATGAAAAAGTGTTTATTTCTGTATTTCAACATGATTTAGAGCTTGTTATTGAAAAAGTGTTTATTTCTGTATTTCAACATGATTTGGAGCTTGTTTTTGGAAAAGTGTTTATTTCTGTATTTCAACATGATTTGGAGCTTGTTTTTGGAAAAGTGTTTGTTTCTGTATTCCAATATTGCAACTTGCTGAAAATTGTCCACAGTGTTCCTATCATCCAGTTCTAACAGTACTAGAAAAAAAATCACTTACAGAGTGCATCAAACATGATTTAGAGCTTGTTTATGAAAACGTGTTTATTTCTGTATTTCAACATGATTTAGAGCTTGTTTTTGAAAAAGTGTTTCTTTCTGTATTTCAACATGATTTGGAGCTTGTTTTTGGAAAAGTGTTTATTTCTGTATTTAAACATGATTTGCAGCTTGTTTTTGGAAAAGTGTTTATTTCTGTATTCCAATATTGCAACTTGCTGAAAACTGTCCACATTGATCCTATCATCCAGTTCTAACAGTACTGGAAAAAAATCACTTACAGAGTGCATCAAACATGATTTAGAGCTTGTTTATGAAAAAGTGTTTATTTCTGTATTTAAACATGATTTGGAGCTTGTTTTTGGAAAAGTGTTTATTTCTGTATTCCAATATTGCAACTTGCTGAAAACTGTCCACAGTGATCCTATCATCCAGTACTAACAGTACTGGGAAAAAATCACTTACAGAGTGCATCAAACATGATTTAGAGCTTGTTTATGAAAAAGTGTTTATTTCTGTATTTAAACATGATTTGGAGCTTGTTTTTGGAAAAGTGTTTATTTCTGTATTCCAATATTGCAACTTGCTGAAAACTGTCCACAGTGATCCTATCATCCAGTTCTAACAGTACTGGAAAAAAATCACTTACAGAGTGCATCAAACATGATTTAGAGCTTGTTTATGAAAAAGTGTTTATTTCTGTATTTCAACATGATTTAGAGCTTGTTATTGAAAAAGTGTTTATTTCTGTATTTCAACATGATTTGGAGCTTGTTTTTGGAAAAGTGTTTATTTCTGTATTTCAACATGATTTGGAGCTTGTTTTTGGAAAAGTGTTTGTTTCTGTATTCCAATATTGCAACTTGCTGAAAACTGTCAACCGTGTTCCTATCATCCAGTTCTAACAGTACTAGAAAAAAAATCACTTACAGAGTGCATCAAACATGATTTAGAGCTTGTTTATGAAAACGTGTTTATTTCTGTATTTCAACATGATTTAGAGCTTGTTTTTGAAAAAGTGTTTATTTCTGTATTTAAACATGATTTGGAGCTTGTTTTTGGAAAAGTGTTTATTTCTGTATTCCAATATTGCAACTTGCTGAAAACTGTCCACAGTGATCCTATCATCCAGTTCTAACAGTACTGGAAAAAAATCACTTACAGAGTGCATCAAACATGATTTAGAGCTTGTTTATGAAAACGTGTTTATTTCTGTATTTCAACATGATTTAGAGCTTGTTTTTGAAAAAGTGTTTATTTCTGTATTCTAATATTGCAACTTGCTGAAAACTGTCCACAGTGATCCTATCATCCAGTTCTAACAGTACTGGACAAAAATCACTTACAGAGTGCATCAAACATGATTTAGAGCTTGTTTATGAAAAAGTTTTTATTTCTGTATTTCAACATGATTTAGAGCTTGTTTTTGAAAAAGTGTTTATTTCTGTATTTCAACATGATTTGGAGCTTGTTTTTGGAAAAGTGTTTGTTTCTGTATTCCAATATTGCAACTTGCTGAAAACTGTCCACAGTGATCCTATCATCCAGTTCAAACAGTACTCTAAAAAAATCACTTAGAGTGCATCAAACATGATTTAGAGCTTGTTTATGAAAAACGGTTTATTTCTGTATTTCAAATGATTTAGAGCTTGTTTTTGAAAAAGTTTTTATTTCTGTATTTCAACATGATTTGGAGCTTGTTTTTGGAAAAGTGTTTTTTTCTGTATTCCAATATTGCAACTTGCTGAAAACTGTCCACAGTGATCCTATCATCCAGTTCTAACAGTACTGGACAAAAATCACTTACAGAGTGCATCAAACATGAATTATAGCTTGTTTATGAAAAAGTTTTTATTTCTGTATTTCAACATGATTTAGAGCTTGTTTTTGAAAAAGTGTTTATTTCTGTATTTCAACATGATTTGGAGCTTGTTTTTGGAAAAGTGTTTGTTTCTGTATTCCAATATTGCAACTTGCTGAAAACTGTCCACAGTGATCCTATCATCCTGTTCAAACAGTACTCTAAAAAAATCACTTAGAGTGCATCAAACATGATTTAGAGCTTGTTTATGAAAAACGGTTTATTTCTGTATTTCAACCGATTTAGAGCTTGTTTTTGAAAAAGTTTTTATTTCAGTATTTCAACATGATTGTTTTTGGAAAAGTGTTTATTTCTGTATTCCAATATTGCTACTTGCTGAAAACTGTCTACAGTGATCCTATCATCCAGTTCTAACAGTATTGGGAAAAAAATCACTTACAGAGTGCATCAAACATGATTTAGAGCTTGTTTATGAAAAAGTGTTTATTTCTGTATTTCAACATGATTTGGAGATTGTTTTTGGAAAAGTGTTTATTTCTGTATTCCAATATTGCAACTTGCTGAAAACTGTCCACAGTGATCCTATCATCCAGTTCTAACAGTACTGGAAAAAAATCACTTACAGAGTGCATCAAACATGATTTAGAGCTTGTTTATGAAAAAGTGTTTATTTCTGTATTTCAACATGATTTAGAGCTTGTTATTGAAAAAGTGTTTATTTCTGTATTTCAACATGATTTAGAGCTTGTTTTTGAAAAAGTGTTTATTTCTGTATTTAAACATGATTTGGAGCTTGTTTTTGGAAAAGTGTTTATTTCTGTATTTCAACATGATTTGGAGCTTGTTTTTGGAAAAGTGTTTGTTTCTGTATTCCAATATTGCAACTTGCTGAAAACTGTCCACAGTGATCCTATCATCCAGTTCTAACAGTACTGGACAAAAATCACTTACAGAGTGCATCAAACATGATTTAGAGCTTGTTTATGAAAAAGTTTTTATTTCTGTATTTCAACATGATTTAGAGCTTGTTTTTGAAAAAGTGTTTATTTCTGTTTTTCAACATGATTTGGAGCTTGTTTTTTGAAAAGTGTTTGTTTCTGTATTCCAATATTGCAACTTGCTGAAAACTGTCCACAGTGATCCTATCATCCAGTTCAAACAGTACTCTAAAAAAATCACTTAGAGTGCATCAAACATGATTTAGAGCTTGTTTATGAAAAACGGTTTATTTCTGTATTTCAAATGATTTAGAGCTTGTTTTTGAAAAAGTTTTTATTTCTGTATTTCAACATGATTTGGAGCTTGTTTTTGGAAAAGTGTTTTTTTCTGTATTCCAATATTGCAACTTGCTGAAAACTGTCCACAGTGATCCTATCATCCAGTTCTAACAGTACTGGACAAAAATCACTTACAGAGTGCATCAAACATGATTTATAGCTTGTTTATGAAAAAGTTTTTATTTCTGTATTTCAACATGATTTAGAGCTTGTTTTTGAAAAAGTGTTTATTTCTGTATTTCAACATGATTTGGAGCTTGTTTTTGGAAAAGTGTTTGTTTCTGTATTCCAATATTGCAACTTGCTGAAAACTGTCTACAGTGATCCTATCATCCAGTTCTAACAGTATTGGGAAAAAAATCACTTACAGAGTGCATCAAACATGATTTAGAGCTTGTTTATGAAAAAGTGTTTATTTCTGTATTTAAACATGATTTGGAGCTTGTTTTTGGAAAAGTGTTTATTTCTGTATTCCAATATTGCAACTTGCTGAAAACTGTCCACAGTGATCCTATCATCCAGTTCTAACAGTACTGGGAAAAAATCACTTACAGAGTGCATCAAACATGATTTAGAGCTTGTTTATGAAAAAGTGTTTATTTCTGTATTTCAACATGATTTAGAGCTTGTTATTGAAAAAGTGTTTATTTCTGTATTTCAACATGATTTAGAGCTTGTTTTTGAAAAAGTGTTTATTTCTGTATTTAAACATGATTTGGAGCTTGTTTTTGGAAAAGTGTTTATTTCTGTATTCCAATATTGCAACTTGCTGAAAACTGTCCACAGTGTTCCTATCATCCAGTTCTAACAGTACTAGAAAAAAAATCACTTACAGAGTGCATCAAACATGATTTAGAGCTTGTTTATGAAAACGTGTTTATTTCTGTATTTCAACATGATTTAGAGCTTGTTTTTGAAAAAGTGTTTATTTCTGTATTTCAACATGATTTGGAGCTTGTTTTTGGAAAAGTGTTTATTTCTGTATTTAAACATGATTTGCAGCTTGTTTTTGGAAAAGTGTTTATTTCTGTATTCCAATATTGCAACTTGCTGAAAACTGTCCACATTGATCCTATCATCCAGTTCTAACAGTACTGGAAAAAAATCACTTACAGAGTGCATCAAACATGATTTAGAGCTTGTTTATGAAAAAGTGTTTATTTCTGTATTTAAACATGATTTGGAGCTTGTTTTTGGAAAAGTGTTTATTTCTGTATTCCAATATTGCAACTTGCTGAAACTGTCCACAGTGATCCTATCATCCAGTTCTAACAGTACTGGAAAAAAATCACTTACAGAGTGCATCAAACATGATTTAGAGCTTGTTTATGAAAAAGTGTTTATTTCTGTATTTCAACATGATTGTTATTGAAAAAGTGTTTATTTCTGTATTTCAACATGATTTGGAGCTTGTTTTTGGAAAAGTGTTTATTTCTGTATTTCAACATGATTTGGAGCTTGTTTTTGGAAAAGTGTTTGTTTCTGTATTCCAATATTGCAACTTGCTGAAAACTGTCCACAGTGATCCTATCATCCAGTTCAAACAGTACTCTAAAAAAATCACTTAGAGTGCATCAAACATGATTTAGAGCTTGTTTATGAAAAACGGTTTATTTCTGTATTTCAACCGATTTAGAGCTTGTTTTTGAAAAAGTTTTTATTTCAGTATTTCAACATGATTGTTTTTGGAAAAGTGTTTATTTCTGTATTCCAATATTGCTACTTGCTGAAAACTGTCTACAGTGATCCTATCATCCAGTTCTAACAGTATTGGGAAAAAAATCACTTACAGAGTGCATCAAACATGATTTAGAGCTTGTTTATGAAAAAGTGTTTATTTCTGTATTTCAACATGATTTGGAGATTGTTTTTGGAAAAGTGTTTATTTCTGTATTCCAATATTGCAACTTGCTGAAAACTGTCCACAGTGATCCTATCATCCAGTTCTAACAGTACTGGAAAAAAATCACTTACAGAGTGCATCAAACATGATTTAGAGCTTGTTTATGAAAAAGTGTTTATTTCTGTATTTCAACATGATTTAGAGCTTGTTATTGAAAAAGTGTTTATTTCTGTATTTCAACATGATTTAGAGCTTGTTTTTGAAAAAGTGTTTATTTCTGTATTTAAACATGATTTGGAGCTTGTTTTTGGAAAAGTGTTTATTTCTGTATTTCAACATGATTTGGAGCTTGTTTTTGGAAAAGTGTTTGTTTCTGTATTCCAATATTGCAACTTGCTGAAAACTGTCCACAGTGATCCTATCATCCAGTTCTAACAGTACTGGACAAAAATCACTTACAGAGTGCATCAAACATGATTTAGAGCTTGTTTATGAAAAAGTTTTTATTTCTGTATTTCAACATGATTTAGAGCTTGTTTTTGAAAAAGTGTTTATTTCTGTTTTTCAACATGATTTGGAGCTTGTTTTTGGAAAAGTGTTTGTTTCTGTATTCCAATATTGCAACTTGCTGAAAACTGTCCACAGTGATCCTATCATCCAGTTCAAACAGTACTCTAAAAAAATCACTTAGAGTGCATCAAACATGATTTAGAGCTTGTTTATGAAAAACGGTTTATTTCTGTATTTCAAATGATTTAGAGCTTGTTTTTGAAAAAGTTTTTATTTCTGTATTTCAACATGATTTGGAGCTTGTTTTTGGAAAAGTGTTTTTTTCTGTATTCCAATATTGCAACTTGCTGAAAACTGTCCACAGTGATCCTATCATCCAGTTCTAACAGTACTGGACAAAAATCACTTACAGAGTGCATCAAACATGATTTATAGCTTGTTTATGAAAAAGTTTTTATTTCTGTATTTCAACATGATTTAGAGCTTGTTTTTGAAAAAGTGTTTATTTCTGTATTTCAACATGATTTGGAGCTTGTTTTTGGAAAAGTGTTTGTTTCTGTATTCCAATATTGCTACTTGCTGAAAACTGTCTACAGTGATCCTATCATCCAGTTCTAACAGTATTGGGAAAAAAATCACTTACAGAGTGCATCAAACATGATTTAGAGCTTGTTTATGAAAAAGTGTTTATTTCTGTATTTAAACATGATTTGGAGCTTGTTTTTGGAAAAGTGTTTATTTCTGTATTCCAATATTGCAACTTGCTGAAAACTGTCCACAGTGATCCTATCATCCAGTTCTAACAGTACTGGGAAAAAATCACTTACAGAGTGCATCAAACATGATTTAGAGCTTGTTTATGAAAAAGTGTTTATTTCTGTATTTCAACATGATTTAGAGCTTGTTATTGAAAAAGTGTTTATTTCTGTATTTCAACATGATTTAGAGCTTGTTTTTGAAAAAGTGTTTATTTCTGTATTTAAACATGATTTGGAGCTTGTTTTTGGAAAAGTGTTTATTTCTGTATTCCAATATTGCAACTTGCTGAAAACTGTCCACAGTGTTCCTATCATCCAGTTCTAACAGTACTAGAAAAAAAATCACTTACAGAGTGCATCAAACATGATTTAGAGCTTGTTTATGAAAACGTGTTTATTTCTGTATTTCAACATGATTTAGAGCTTGTTTTTGAAAAAGTGTTTATTTCTGTATTTCAACATGATTTGGAGCTTGTTTTTGGAAAAGTGTTTATTTCTGTATTTAAACATGATTTGCAGCTTGTTTTTGGAAAAGTGTTTATTTCTGTATTCCAATATTGCAACTTGCTGAAAACTGTCCACATTGATCCTATCATCCAGTTCTAACAGTACTGGAAAAAAATCACTTACAGAGTGCATCAAACATGATTTAGAGCTTGTTTATGAAAAAGTGTTTATTTCTGTATTTAAACATGATTTGGAGCTTGTTTTTGGAAAAGTGTTTATTTCTGTATTCCAATATTGCAACTTGCTGAAACTGTCCACAGTGATCCTATCATCCAGTTCTAACAGTACTGGAAAAAAATCACTTACAGAGTGCATCAAACATGATTTAGAGCTTGTTTATGAAAAAGTGTTTATTTCTGTATTTCAACATGATTGTTATTGAAAAAGTGTTTATTTCTGTATTTCAACATGATTTGGAGCTTGTTTTTGGAAAAGTGTTTATTTCTGTATTTCAACATGATTTGGAGCTTGTTTTTGGAAAAGTGTTTGTTTCTGTATTCCAATATTGCAACTTGCTGAAAACTGTCCACAGTGATCCTATCATCCAGTTCAAACAGTACTCTAAAAAAATCACTTAGAGTGCATCAAACATGATTTAGAGCTTGTTTATGAAAAACGGTTTATTTCTGTATTTCAACCGATTTAGAGCTTGTTTTTGAAAAAGTTTTTATTTCTGTATTTCAACATGATTTGGAGCTTGTTTTTGGAAAAGTGTTTATTTCTGTATTCCAATATTGCTACTTGCTGAAAACTGTCTACAGTGATCCTATCATCCAGTTCTAACAGTATTGGGGAAAAAATCACTTACAGAGTGCATCAAACATGATTTAGAGCTTGTTTATGAAAAAGTGTTTATTTCTGTATTTCAACATGATTTGGAGATTGTTTTTGGAAAAGTGTTTATTTCTGTATTCCAATATTGCAACTTGCTGAAAACTGTCCACAGTGATCCTATCATCCAGTTCTAACAGTACTGGAAAAAAATCACTTACAGAGTGCATCAAACATGATTTAGAGCTTGTTTATGAAAAAGTGTTTATTTCTGTATTTCAACATGATTTAGAGCTTGTTATTGAAAAAGTGTTTATTTCTGTATTTCAACATGATTTAGAGCTTGTTTTTGAAAAAGTGTTTATTTCTGTATTTAAACATGATTTGGAGCTTGTTTTTGGAAAAGTGTTTATTTCTGTATTTCAACATTATTTGGAGCTTGTTTTTGGAAAAGTGTTTGTTTCTGTATTCCAATATTGCAACTTGCTGAAAACTGTCCACAGTGTTCCTATCATCCAGTTCTAACAGTACTAGAAAAAAAATCACTTACAGAGTGCATCAAACATGATTTAGAGCTTGTTTATGAAAACGTGTTTATTTCTGTATTTCAACATGATTTAGAGCTTGTTTTTGAAAAAGTGTTTATTTCTGTATTTCAACATGATTTGGAGCTTGTTTTTGGAAAAGTGTTTATTTCTGTATTTAAACATGATTTGCAGCTTGTTTTTGGAAAAGTGTTTATTTCTGTATTCCAATATTGCAACTTGCTGAAAACTGTCCACATTGATCCTATCATCCAGTTCTAACAGTACTGGAAAAAAATCACTTACAGAGTGCATCAAACATGATTTAGAGCTTGTTTATGAAAAAGTGTTTATTTCTGTATTTAAACATGATTTGGAGCTTGTTTTTGGAAAAGTGTTTATTTCTGTATTCCAATATTGCAACTTGCTGAAACTGTCCACAGTGATCCTATCATCCAGTTCTAACAGTACTGGAAAAAAATCACTTACAGAGTGCATCAAACATGATTTAGAGCTTGTTTATGAAAAAGTGTTTATTTCTGTATTTCAACATGATTGTTATTGAAAAAGTGTTTATTTCTGTATTTCAACATGATTTGGAGCTTGTTTTTGGAAAAGTGTTTATTTCTGTATTTCAACATGATTTGGAGCTTGTTTTTGGAAAAGTGTTTGTTTCTGTATTCCAATATTGCAACTTGCTGAAAATTGTCCACAGTGTTCCTATCATCCAGTTCTAACAGTACTAGAAAAAAAATCACTTACAGAGTGCATCAAACATGATTTAGAGCTTGTTTATGAAAACGTGTTTATTTCTGTATTTCGACATGATTTAGAGCTTGTTTATGAAAAAGTGTTTATTTCTGTATTTCAACATGATTTGGAGCTTGTTTTTGGAAAAGTGTTTATTTCTGTATTTAAACATGATTTGCAGCTTGTTTTTGGAAAAGTGTTTATTTCTGTATTCCAATATTGCAACTTGCTGAAAACTGTCCACATTGATCCTATCATCCAGTTCTAACAGTACTGGAAAAAAATCACTTACAGAGTGCATCAAACATGATTTAGAGCTTGTTTATGAAAAAGTGTTTATTTCTGTATTTAAACATGATTTGGAGCTTGTTTTTGGAAAAGTGTTTATTTCTGTATTCCAATATTGCAACTTGCTGAAAACTGTCCACAGTGATCCTATCATCCAGTTCTAACAGTACTGGAAAAAAATCACTTACAGAGTGCATCAAACATGATTTAGAGCTTGTTTATGAAAAAGTGTTTATTTCTGTATTTCAACATGATTGTTATTGAAAAAGTGTTTATTTCTGTATTTCAACATGATTTGGAGCTTGTTTTTGGAAAAGTGTTTATTTCTGTATTTCAACATGATTTGGAGCTTGTTTTTGGAAAAGTGTTTGTTTCTGTATTCCAATATTGCAACTTGCTGAAAATTGTCCACAGTGTTCCTATCATCCAGTTCTAACAGTACTAGAAAAAAAATCACTTACAGAGTGCATCAAACATGATTTAGAGCTTGTTTATGAAAACGTGTTTATTTCTGTATTTCAACATGATTTAGAGCTTGTTTTTGAAAAAGTGTTTATTTCTGTATTTCAACATGATTTGGAGCTTGTTTTTGGAAAAGTGTTTATTTCTGTATTTAAACATGATTTGGAGCTTGTTTTTGGAAAAAGTGATTATTTCTGTATTCCAATATTGCAACTTGCTGAAAACTGTCCACAGTGATCCTATCATCCAGTTCTAACAGTACTGGAAAAAAATCACTTACAGAGTGCATCAAACATGATTTAGAGCTTGTTTATGAAAAAGTGTTTATTTCTGTATTTAAACATGATTTGGAGCTTGTTTTTGGAAAAGTGTTTATTTCTGTATTCCAATATTGCAACTTGCTGAAAACTGTCCACAGTGATCCTATCATCCAGTTCTAACAGTACTGGAAAAAAATCACTTACAGAGTGCATCAAACATGATTTAGAGCTTGTTTATGAAAAAGTGTTTATTTCTGTATTTCAACATGATTTAGAGCTTGTTATTGAAAAAGTGTTTATTTCTGTATTTCAACATGATTTGGAGCTTGTTTTTGGAAAAGTGTTTATTTCTGTATTTCAACATGATTTGGAGCTTGTTTTTGGAAAAGTGTTTGTTTCTGTATTCCAATATTGCAACTTGCTGAAAACTGTCCACCGTGTTCCTATCATCCAGTTCTAACAGTACTAGAAAAAAAATCACTTACAGAGTGCATCAAACATGATTTAGAGCTTGTTTATGAAAAAGTGTTTATTTCTGTATTTCAACATGATTTAGAGCTTGTTATTGAAAAAGTGTTTATTTCTGTATTTCAACATGATTTGGAGCTTGTTTTTGGAAAAGTGTTTATTTCTGTATTTCAACATGATTTGGAGCTTGTTTTTGGAAAAGTGTTTGTTTCTGTATTCCAATATTGCAACTTGCTGAAAACTGTCCACCGTGTTCCTATCATCCAGTTCTAACAGTACTAGAAAAAAAATCACTTACAGAGTGCATCAAACATGATTTAGAGCTTGTTTATGAAAACGTGTTTATTTCTGTATTTCAACATGATTTAGAGCTTGTTTTTGAAAAAGTGTTTATTTCTGTATTTAAACATGATTTGGAACTTGTTTTTGGAAAAGTGTTTATTTCTGTATTCCAATTTTGCAACTTGCTGAAAACTGTCCACAGTGATCCTATCATCCAGTTCTAACAGTACTGGAAAAAAATCACTTACAGAGTGCATCAAACATGATTTAGAGCTTGTTTATGAAAAAGTGTTTATTTCTGTATTTAAACATGATTTGGAGCTTGTTTTTGGAAAAGTGTTTATTTCTGTATTCCAATATTGCAACTTGCTGAAAATGTCCACAGTGATCCTATCATCCAGTTCTAACAGTACTGGAAAAAAATCACTTACAGAGTGCATCAAACATGATTTAGAGCTTGTTTATGAAAAAGTGTTTATTTCTGTATTTCAACATGATTGTTATTGAAAAAGTGTTTATTTCTGTATTTCAACATGATTTGGAGCTTGTTTTTGGAAAAGTGTTTATTTCTGTATTTCAACATGATTTGGAGCTTGTTTTTGGAAAAGTGTTTGTTTCTGTATTCCAATATTGCAACTTGCTGAAAATTGTCCACAGTGTTCCTATCATCCAGTTCTAACAGTACTAGAAAAAAAATCACTTACAGAGTGCATCAAACATGATTTAGAGCTTGTTTATGAAAACGTGTTTATTTCTGTATTTCGACATGATTTAGAGCTTGTTTATGAAAAAGTGTTTATTTCTGTATTTCAACATGATTTGGAGCTTGTTTTTGGAAAAGTGTTTATTTCTGTATTTAAACATGATTTGCAGCTTGTTTTTGGAAAAGTGTTTATTTCTGTATTCCAATATTGCAACTTGCTGAAAACTGTCCACATTGATCCTATCATCCAGTTCTAACAGTACTGGAAAAAAATCACTTACAGAGTGCATCAAACATGATTTAGAGCTTGTTTATGAAAAAGTGTTTATTTCTGTATTTAAACATGATTTGGAGCTTGTTTTTGGAAAAGTGTTTATTTCTGTATTCCAATATTGCAACTTGCTGAAAACTGTCCACAGTGATCCTATCATCCAGTTCTAACAGTACTGGAAAAAAATCACTTACAGAGTGCATCAAACATGATTTAGAGCTTGTTTATGAAAAAGTGTTTATTTCTGTATTTCAACATGATTGTTATTGAAAAAGTGTTTATTTCTGTATTTCAACATGATTTGGAGCTTGTTTTTGGAAAAGTGTTTATTTCTGTATTTCAACATGATTTGGAGCTTGTTTTTGGAAAAGTGTTTGTTTCTGTATTCCAATATTGCAACTTGCTGAAAATTGTCCACAGTGTTCCTATCATCCAGTTCTAACAGTACTAGAAAAAAAATCACTTACAGAGTGCATCAAACATGATTTAGAGCTTGTTTATGAAAACGTGTTTATTTCTGTATTTCAACATGATTTAGAGCTTGTTTTTGAAAAAGTGTTTATTTCTGTATTTCAACATGATTTGGAGCTTGTTTTTGGAAAAGTGTTTATTTCTGTATTTAAACATGATTTGGAGCTTGTTTTTGGAAAAAGTGATTATTTCTGTATTCCAATATTGCAACTTGCTGAAAACTGTCCACAGTGATCCTATCATCCAGTTCTAACAGTACTGGAAAAAAATCACTTACAGAGTGCATCAAACATGATTTAGAGCTTGTTTATGAAAAAGTGTTTATTTCTGTATTTAAACATGATTTGGAGCTTGTTTTTGGAAAAGTGTTTATTTCTGTATTCCAATATTGCAACTTGCTGAAAACTGTCCACAGTGATCCTATCATCCAGTTCTAACAGTACTGGAAAAAAATCACTTACAGAGTGCATCAAACATGATTTAGAGCTTGTTTATGAAAAAGTGTTTATTTCTGTATTTCAACATGATTTAGAGCTTGTTATTGAAAAAGTGTTTATTTCTGTATTTCAACATGATTTGGAGCTTGTTTTTGGAAAAGTGTTTATTTCTGTATTTCAACATGATTTGGAGCTTGTTTTTGGAAAAGTGTTTGTTTCTGTATTCCAATATTGCAACTTGCTGAAAACTGTCCACCGTGTTCCTATCATCCAGTTCTAACAGTACTAGAAAAAAAATCACTTACAGAGTGCATCAAACATGATTTAGAGCTTGTTTATGAAAAAGTGTTTATTTCTGTATTTCAACATGATTTAGAGCTTGTTATTGAAAAAGTGTTTATTTCTGTATTTCAACATGATTTGGAGCTTGTTTTTGGAAAAGTGTTTATTTCTGTATTTCAACATGATTTGGAGCTTGTTTTTGGAAAAGTGTTTGTTTCTGTATTCCAATATTGCAACTTGCTGAAAACTGTCCACCGTGTTCCTATCATCCAGTTCTAACAGTACTAGAAAAAAAATCACTTACAGAGTGCATCAAACATGATTTAGAGCTTGTTTATGAAAACGTGTTTATTTCTGTATTTCAACATGATTTAGAGCTTGTTTTTGAAAAAGTGTTTATTTCTGTATTTAAACATGATTTGGAACTTGTTTTTGGAAAAGTGTTTATTTCTGTATTCCAATTTTGCAACTTGCTGAAAACTGTCCACAGTGATCCTATCATCCAGTTCTAACAGTACTGGAAAAAAATCACTTACAGAGTGCATCAAACATGATTTAGAGCTTGTTTATGAAAACGTGTTTATTTCTGTATTTCAACATGATTTAGAGCTTGTTTTTGAAAAAGTGTTTATTTCTGTATTCTAATATTGCAACTTGCTGAAAACTGTCCACAGTGATCCTATCATCCAGTTCTAACAGTACTGGACAAAAATCACTTACAGAGTGCATCAAACATGATTTAGAGCTTGTTTATGAAAAAGTTTTTATTTCTGTATTTCAACATGATTTAGAGCTTGTTTTTGAAAAAGTGTTTATTTCTGTTTTTCAACATGATTTGGAGCTTGTTTTTGGAAAAGTGTTTGTTTCTGTATTCCAATATTGCAACTTGCTGAAAACTGTCCACAGTGATCCTATCATCCAGTTCTAACAGTACTGGAAAAAAATCACTTACAGAGTGCATCAAACATGATTTAGAGCTTGTTTATGAAAAAGTGTTTATTTCTGTATTTAAACATGATTTGGAGCTTGTTTTTGGAAAAGTGTTTATTTCTGTATTCCAATATTGCAACTTGCTGAAAACTGTCCACAGTGATCCTATCATCCAGTTCTAACAGTACTGGAAAAAAATCACTTACAGAGTGCATCAAACATGATTTAGAGCTTGTTTATGAAAAAGTGTTTATTTCTGTATTTCAACATGATTTAGAGCTTGTTATTGAAAAAGTGTTTATTTCTGTATTTCAACATGATTTGGAGCTTGTTTTTGGAAAAGTGTTTATTTCTGTATTTCAACATGATTTGGAGCTTGTTTTTGGAAAAGTGTTTGTTTCTGTATTCCAATATTGCAACTTGCTGAAAACTGTCCACAGTGTTCCTATCATCCAGTTCTAACAGTACTAGAAAAAAAATCACTTACAGAGTGCATCAAACATGATTTAGAGCTTGTTTATGAAAACGTGTTTATTTCTGTATTTCAACATGATTTAGAGCTTGTTTTTGAAAAAGTGTTTATTTCTGTATTTCAACATGATTTGGAGCTTGTTTTTGGAAAAGTGTTTATTTCTGTATTTAAACATGATTTGCAGCTTGTTTTTGGAAAAGTGTTTATTTCTGTATTCCAATATTGCAACTTGCTGAAAACTGTCCACAGTGATCCTATCATCCAGTTCTAACAGTACTGGAAAGAAATCACTTACAGAGTGCATCAAACATGATTTAGAGCTTGTTTATGAAAAAGTGTTTATTTCTGTATTTCAACATGATTGTTATTGAAAAAGTGTTTATTTCTGTATTTCAACATGATTTGGAGCTTGTTTTTGGAAAAGTGTTTATTTCTGTATTTCAACATGATTTGGAGCTTGTTTTTGGAAAAGTGTTTGTTTCTGTATTCCAATATTGCAACTTGCTGAAAACTGTCCACAGTGTTCCTATCATCCAGTTCTAACAGTACTAGAAAAAAAATCACTTACAGAGTGCATCAAACATGATTTAGAGCTTGTTTATGAAAACGTGTTTATTTCTGTATTTCAACATGATTTAGAGCTTGTTTTTGAAAAAGTGTTTATTTCTGTATTTCAACATGATTTGGAGCTTGTTTTTGGAAAAGTGTTTATTTCTGTATTTAAACATGATTTGGAGCTTGTTTTTGGAAAAGTGTTTATTTCTGTATTCCAATATTGCAACTTGCTGAAAACTGTCCACATTGATCCTATCATCCAGTTCTAACAGTACTGGAAAAAAATCACTTACAGAGTGCATCAAACATGATTTAGAGCTTGTTTTTGGAAAAGTGTTTATTTCTGTATTTAAACATTATTTGGAGCTTGTTTTTGGAAAAGTGTTTATTTCTGTATTCCAATATTGCAACTTGCTGAAAACTGTCCACAGTGATCATATCATCCAGTTCTAACAGTACTGGAAAAAAATCACTTACAGAGTGCATCAAACATGATTTAGAGCTTGTTTATGAAAAAGTGTTTATTTCTGTATTTAAACATGATTTGGAGCTTGTTTTTGAAAAAGTGTTTATTTCTGTATTCCAATATTGCAACTTGCTGAAAACTGTCCACAGTGATCCTATCATCCAGTTCTAACAGTACTGGAAAAAAATCACTTACAGAGTGCATCAAACATGATTTAGAGCTTGTTTATGAAAAAGTGTTTATTTCTGTATTTCAACATGATTTAGAGCTTGTTATTGAAAAAGTGTTTATTTCTGTATTTCAACATGATTTGGAGCTTGTTTTTGGAAAAGTGTTTATTTCTGTATTTCAACATGATTTGGAGCTTGTTTTTGGAAAAGTGTTTGTTTCTGTATTCCAATATTGCAACTTGCTGAAAACTGTCCACCGTGTTCCTATCATCCAGTTCTAACAGTACTAGAAAAAAAATCACTTACAGAGTGCATCAAACATGATTTAGAGCTTGTTTATGAAAACGTGTTTATTTCTGTATTTCAACATGATTTAGAGCTTGTTTTTGAAAAAGTGTTTATTTCTGTATTTCAACATGATTTGGAGCTTGTTTTTGGAAAAGTGTTTATTTCTGTATTCCAATAATGCTACTTGCTGAAAACTGTCCACAGTGATCCTATCATCCAGTTCTAACAGTACTGGGTAAAAAATCACTTACAGAGTGCATCAAACATGATTTAGAGCTTGTTTATGAAAAAGTGTTTATTTCTGTATTTCAACATGATTTGGAGCTTGTTTTTGAAAAAGTGTTTATTTCTGTATTTCAACATGATTTGGAGCTTGTTTTTGGAAAAGTGTTTATTTCTGTATTTCAACATGATTTGGAGCTTGTTTTTGGAAAAGTGTTTATTTCTGTATTCCAATATTGCTACTTGGTGAAAACTGTCCACAGTGATCCTATCATCTAGTTCTAACAGTACTGGGAAAAAAATCACTTACAGAGTGCATCAAACATGATTTAGAGCTTGTTTATGAAAAAGTGTTTATTTCTGTATTTCAACATGATTTAGAGCTTGTTTTTGAAAAAGTGTTTATTTCTGTATTTCAACATGATTTGGAGCTTGTTTTTGGAAAAGTATTTATTTCTGTATTTCAACATGATTTGGAGCTTGTTTTTGGAAAAGTGTTTGTTTCTGTATTCCAATATTGCAACTTGCTGAAAACTGTCCACAGTGATCCTATCATCCAGTTCTAACAGTACTGGACAAAAATCACTTACAGAGTGCATCAAACATGATTTAGAGCTTGTTTATGAAAAAGTGTTTTTTTCTGTATTTCAACATGATTTGGAGCTTGTTTTTGGAAAAGTGTTTATTTCTGTATTCCAATATTGCAACTTGCTGAAAACTGTCCACAGTGATCCTATCATCCAGTTCTAACAGTACTGGACAAAAATCACTTACAGAGTGCATCAAACATGATTTAGAGCTTGTTTATGAAAAAGTTTTTATTTCTGTATTTCAACATGATTTATAGCTTGATTTTGAAAAAGTGTTTATTTCTGTATTTCAACATGATTTGGAGCTTGTTTTTGGAAAAGTGTTTATTTCTGTATTTCAACATGATTTGGAGCTTGTTTTTGGAAAAGTGTTTGTTTCTGTATTCCAATATTGCAACTTGCTGACAACTGTCCACAGTGTTCCTATCATCCAGTTCTAATAGTACTAGAAAAAAAATTACTTACAGAGTGCATCAAACATGATTTAGAGCTTGTTTATGAAAGAGTTTTTATTTCTGTATTTCAACATGATTTAGAGCTTGTTTTTGAAAAAGTGTTTATTTCTGTATTTCAACATGATTTGGAGCTTGTTTTTGGAAAAGTGTTTATTTCTGTATTTCAACATGATTTGGAGCTTGTTTTTGGAAAAGTGTTTATTTCTGTATTTCAACATGATTTGGAGCTTGTTTTTGGAAAAGTGTTTGTTTCTGTATTCCAATATTGCAACTTGCTGAAAACTGTCCACAGTGTTCCTATCATCCAGTTCTAACAGTACTAGAAAAAAAATCACTTACAGAGTGCATCAAACATGATTTAGAGCTTGTTTATGAAAACGTGTTTATTTCTGTATTTCAACATGATTTAGAGCTTGTTTTTGAAAAAGTGTTTATTTCTGTATTTCAACATGATTTGGAGCTTGTTTTTGTAAAAGTGTTTATTTCTGTATTTCAACATGATTTGGAGCTTGTTTTTGGAAAAGTGTTTATTTCTGTATTTCAACATGATTTGGAGCTTGTTTTTGGAAAAGTGTTTGTTTCTGTATTCCAATATTGCAACTTGCTGAAAACTGTCCACAGTGTTCCTATCATCCAGTTCTAACAGTACTAGAAAAAAAATCACTTACAGAGTGCATCAAACATGATTTAGAGCTTGTTTATGAAAACGTGTTTATTTCTGTATTTCAACATGATTTAGAGCTTGTTTTTGAAAAAGTGTTTATTTCTGTATTTCAACATGATTTGGAGCTTGTTTTTGTAAAAGTGTTTATTTCTGTATTTCAACATGATTTGGAGCTTGTTTTTGGAAAAGTGTTTATTTCTGTATTCCAATATTGCTACTTGCTGAAAACTGTCCACAGTGATCCTATCATCCAGTTCTAACAGTACTGGGAAAAAAATCACTTACAGAGTGCATCAAACATTATTTAGAGCTTGTTTATGAAAAAGTGTTTATTTCTGTATTTCAACATGATTTAGAGCTTGTTTTTGAAAAAGTGTTTATTTCTGTATTTCAACATGATTTGGAGCTTGTTTTTGTAAAAGTGTTTATTTCTGTATTTCAACATGATTTGGAGCTTGTTTTTGGAAAAGTGTTTATTTCTGTATTCCAATATTGCTACTTGCTGAAAACTGTCCACAGTGATCCTATCATCCAGTTCTAACAGTACTGGGAAAAAAATCACTTACAGAGTGCATCAAACATGATTTAGAGCTTGTTTATGAAAAAGTGTTTATTTCTGTATTTCAACATGATTTAGAGCTTGTTTTTGAAAAAGTGTTTATTTCTGTATTTCAACATGATTTTGAGCTTGTTTTTGTAAAAGTGTTTATTTCTGTATTTCAACATGATTTGGAGCTTGTTTTTGGAAAAGTGTTTATTTCTGTATTTCAACATGATTAGGAGCTTGTTTTTGGAAAAGTGTTTGTTTCTGTATTCCAATATTGCAACTTGCTGAAAACTGTCCACAGTGTTCTATTCATCCAGTTCTAACAGTACTCTAAAAAAATCACTTACAGAGTGCATCAAACACGATTTAGAGCTTGTTTATGAAAAAGTGTTTATTTCTGTATTTCAAATGATTTAGAGCTTGTTTTTGAAAAAGTTTTTATTTCTGTATTTCAACATGATTTGGAGCTTGTTTTTGGAAAAGTGTTTATTTCTGTATTCCAATATTGCAACTTGCTGAAAACTGTCCACAGTGATCCTATCATCCAGTTCTAACAGTACTGGAAAAAAATCACTTACAGAGTGCATCAAACACGATTTAGAGCTTGTTTATGAAAAAGTGTTTATTTCTGTATTTAAACATGATTTGGAGCTTGTTTTTGGAAAAGTGTTTATTTCTGTATTCCAATATTGCAACTTGCTGAAAACTGTCCACAGTGATCCTATCATCCAGTTCTATCAGTACTGGAAAAAAATCACTTACAGAGTGCATCAAACATGATTTAGAGCTTGTTTATGAAAAAGTGTTTATTTCTGTATTTCAACATGATTTAGAGCTTGTTTTTGAAAAAGTGTTTATTTCTGTATTTCAACATGATTTGGAGCTTGTTTTTGTAAAAGTGTTTATTTCTGTATTTCAACATGATTTGGAGCTTGTTTTTGGAAAAGTGTTTATTTCTGTATTCCAATATTGCTACTTGCTGAAAACTGTCCACAGTGATCCTATCATCCAGTTCTAACAGTACTGGGAAAAAAATCACTTACAGAGTGCATCAAACATGATTTAGAGCTTGTTTATGAAAAAGTGTTTATTTCTGTATTTCAACATGATTTAGAGCTTGTTTTTGAAAAAGTGTTTATTTCTGTATTTCAACATGATTTTGAGCTTGTTTTTGTAAAAGTGTTTATTTCTGTATTTCAACATGATTTGGAGCTTGTTTTTGGAAAAGTGTTTATTTCTGTATTTCAACATGATTAGGAGCTTGTTTTTGGAAAAGTGTTTGTTTCTGTATTCCAATATTGCAACTTGCTGAAAACTGTCCACAGTGTTCTATTCATCCAGTTCTAACAGTACTCTAAAAAAATCACTTACAGAGTGCATCAAACACGATTTAGAGCTTGTTTATGAAAAAGTGTTTATTTCTGTATTTCAAATGATTTAGAGCTTGTTTTTGAAAAAGTTTTTATTTCTGTATTTCAACATGATTTGGAGCTTGTTTTTGGAAAAGTGTTTATTTC
Source organism: Salvelinus fontinalis (assembly GCF_029448725.1). Taxonomy (NCBI): domain Eukaryota; kingdom Metazoa; phylum Chordata; class Actinopteri; order Salmoniformes; family Salmonidae; genus Salvelinus; species Salvelinus fontinalis. The sequence goes on from NW_026600551.1 coordinate 146,251, forward strand.
TGTATTCCAATATTGCAACTTGCTGAAAACTGTCCACAGTGATCCTATCATCCAGTTCTAACAGTACTGGAAAAAAATCACTTACAGAGTGCATCAAACACGATTTAGAGCTTGTTTATGAAAAAGTGTTTATTTCTGTATTTAAACATGATTTGGAGCTTGTTTTTGGAAAAGTGTTTATTTCTGTATTCCAATATTGCAACTTGCTGAAAACTGTCCACAGTGATCCTATCATCCAGTTCTATCAGTACTGGAAAAAAATCACTTACAGAGTGCATCAAACATGATTTAGAGCTTGTTTATGAAAAAGTGTTTATTTCTGTATTTCAACATGATTTAGAGCTTGTTATTGTAAAAGTGTTTATTTCTGTATTTCAACATGATTTGGAGCTTGTTTTTGGAAAAGTGTTTATTTCTGTATTTCAACATGATTTGGAGCTTGTTTTTGGAAAAGTGTTTGTTTCTGTATTCCAATATTGCAACTTGCTGAAAACTGTCCACAGTGTTCCTATCATCCAGTTCTAACAGTACTAGAAAAAAAATCACTTACAGAGTGCATCAAACATGATTTAGAGCTTGTTTATGAAAACGTGTTTATTTCTGTATTTCAACATGATTTAGAGCTTGTTTTTGAAAAAGTGTTTATTTCTGTATTTCAACATGATTTGGAGCTTGTTTTTGTAAAAGTGTTTATTTCTGTATTTCAACATGATTTGGAGCTTGTTTTTGGAAAAGTGTTTATTTCTGTATTCCAATATTGCTACTTGCTGAAAACTGTCCACAGTGATCCTATCATCCAGTTCTAACAGTACTGGGAAAAAAATCACTTACAGAGTGCATCAAACATTATTTAGAGCTTGTTTATGAAAAAGTGTTTATTTCTGTATTTCAACATGATTTAGAGCTTGTTTTTGAAAAAGTGTTTATTTCTGTATTTCAACATGATTTGGAGCTTGTTTTTGGAAAAGTGTTTATTTCTGTATTTCAACATGATTTGGAGCTTGTTTTTGGAAAAGTGTTTGTTTCTGTATTCCAATATTGCAACTTGCTGAAAACTGTCCACAGTGTTCCTATCATCCAGTTCTAACAGTACTAGAAAAAAAATCACTTACAGAGTGCATCAAACATGATTTAGAGCTTGTTTATGAAAACGTGTTTATTTCTGTATTTCAACATGATTTAGAGCTTGTTTTTGAAAAAGTGTTTATTTCTGTATTTCAACATGATTTGGAGCTTGTTTTTGGAAAAGTGTTTATTTCTGTATTTAAACATGATTTGGAGCTTGTTTTTGGAAAAGTGTTTATTTCTGTATTCCAATATTGCAACTTGCTGAAAACTGTCCACATTGATCCTATCATCCAGTTCTAACAGTACTGGAAAAAAATCACTTACAGAGTGCATCAAACATGATTTAGAGCTTGTTTTTGGAAAAGTGTTTATTTCTGTATTTAAACATGATTTGGAGCTTGTTTTTGGAAAAGTGTTTATTTCTGTATTCCAATATTGCAACTTGCTGAAAACTGTCCACAGTGATCATATCATCCAGTTCTAACAGTACTGGAAAAAAATCACTTACAGAGTGCATCAAACATGATTTAGAGCTTGTTTATGAAAAAGTGTTTATTTCTGTATTTAAACATGATTTGGAGCTTGTTTTTGAAAAAGTGTTTATTTCTGTATTCCAATATTGCAACTTGCTGAAAACTGTCCACAGTGATCCTATCATCCAGTTCTAACAGTACTGGAAAAAAATCACTTACAGAGTGCATCAAACATGATTTAGAGCTTGTTTATGAAAAAGTGTTTATTTCTGTATTTCAACATGATTTAGAGCTTGTTATTGAAAAAGTGTTTATTTCTGTATTTCAACATGATTTGGAGCTTGTTTTTGGAAAAGTGTTTATTTCTGTATTTGAACATGATTTGGAGCTTGTTTTTGGAAAAGTGTTTGTTTCTGTATTCCAATATTGCAACTTGCTGAAAACTGTCCACCGTGTTCCTATCATCCAGTTCTAACAGTACTAGAAAAAAAATCACTTACAGAGTGCATCAAACATGATTTAGAGCTTGTTTATGAAAACGTGTTTATTTCTGTATTTCAACATGATTTAGAGCTTGTTTTTGAAAAAGTGTTTATTTCTGTATTTCAACATGATTTGGAGCTTGTTTTTGGAAAAGTGTTTATTTCTGTATTCCAATAATGCTACTTGCTGAAAACTGTCCACAGTGATCCTATCATCCAGTTCTAACAGTACTGGGTAAAAAATCACTTACAGAGTGCATCAAACATGATTTAGAGCTTGTTTATGAAAAAGTGTTTATTTCTGTATTTCAACATGATTTGGAGCTTGTTTTTGAAAAAGTGTTTATTTCTGTATTTCAACATGATTTGGAGCTTGTTTTTGGAAAAGTGTTTATTTCTGTATTTCAACATGATTTGGAGCTTGTTTTTGGAAAAGTGTTTATTTCTGTATTCCAATATTGCTACTTGGTGAAAACTGTCCACAGTGATCCTATCATCTAGTTCTAACAGTACTGGGAAAAAAATCACTTACAGAGTGCATCAAACATGATTTAGAGCTTGTTTATGAAAAAGTGTTTATTTCTGTATTTCAACATGATTTAGAGCTTGTTTTTGAAAAAGTGTTTATTTCTGTATTTCAACATGATTTGGAGCTTGTTTTTGGAAAAGTATTTATTTCTGTATTTCAACATGATTTGGAGCTTGTTTTTGGAAAAGTGTTTGTTTCTGTATTCCAATATTGCAACTTGCTGAAAACTGTCCACAGTGATCCTATCATCCAGTTCTAACAGTACTGGACAAAAATCACTTACAGAGTGCATCAAACATGATTTAGAGCTTGTTTATGAAAAAGTGTTTTTTTCTGTATTTCAACATGATTTGGAGCTTGTTTTTGGAAAAGTGTTTATTTCTGTATTCCAATATTGCAACTTGCTGAAAACTGTCCACAGTGATCCTATCATCCAGTTCTAACAGTACTGGACAAAAATCACTTACAGAGTGCATCAAACATGATTTAGAGCTTGTTTATGAAAAAGTTTTTATTTCTGTATTTCAACATGATTTATAGCTTGATTTTGAAAAAGTGTTTATTTCTGTATTTCAACATGATTTGGAGCTTGTTTTTGGAAAAGTGTTTATTTCTGTATTTCAACATGATTTGGAGCTTGTTTTTGGAAAAGTGTTTGTTTCTGTATTCCAATATTGCAACTTGCTGACAACTGTCCACAGTGTTCCTATCATCCAGTTCTAATAGTACTAGAAAAAAAATTACTTACAGAGTGCATCAAACATGATTTAGAGCTTGTTTATGAAAGAGTTTTTATTTCTGTATTTCAACATGATTTAGAGCTTGTTTTTGAAAAAGTGTTTATTTCTGTATTTCAACATGATTTGGAGCTTGTTTTTGGAAAAGTGTTTATTTCTGTATTTCAACATGATTTGGAGCTTGTTTTTGGAAAAGTGTTTATTTCTGTATTTCAACATGATTTGGAGCTTGTTTTTGGAAAAGTGTTTGTTTCTGTATTCCAATATTGCAACTTGCTGAAAACTGTCCACAGTGTTCCTATCATCCAGTTCTAACAGTACTAGAAAAAAAATCACTTACAGAGTGCATCAAACATGATTTAGAGCTTGTTTATGAAAACGTGTTTATTTCTGTATTTCAACATGATTTAGAGCTTGTTTTTGAAAAAGTGTTTATTTCTGTATTTCAACATGATTTGGAGCTTGTTTTTGTAAAAGTGTTTATTTCTGTATTTCAACATGATTTGGAGCTTGTTTTTGGAAAAGTGTTTATTTCTGTATTTCAACATGATTTGGAGCTTGTTTTTGGAAAAGTGTTTGTTTCTGTATTCCAATATTGCAACTTGCTGAAAACTGTCCACAGTGTTCCTATCATCCAGTTCTAACAGTACTAGAAAAAAAATCACTTACAGAGTGCATCAAACATGATTTAGAGCTTGTTTATGAAAACGTGTTTATTTCTGTATTTCAACATGATTTAGAGCTTGTTTTTGAAAAAGTGTTTATTTCTGTATTTCAACATGATTTGGAGCTTGTTTTTGTAAAAGTGTTTATTTCTGTATTTCAACATGATTTGGAGCTTGTTTTTGGAAAAGTGTTTATTTCTGTATTCCAATATTGCTACTTGCTGAAAACTGTCCACAGTGATCCTATCATCCAGTTCTAACAGTACTGGGAAAAAAATCACTTACAGAGTGCATCAAACATTATTTAGAGCTTGTTTATGAAAAAGTGTTTATTTCTGTATTTCAACATGATTTAGAGCTTGTTTTTGAAAAAGTGTTTATTTCTGTATTTCAACATGATTTGGAGCTTGTTTTTGTAAAAGTGTTTATTTCTGTATTTCAACATGATTTGGAGCTTGTTTTTGGAAAAGTGTTTATTTCTGTATTCCAATATTGCTACTTGCTGAAAACTGTCCACAGTGATCCTATCATCCAGTTCTAACAGTACTGGGAAAAAAATCACTTACAGAGTGCATCAAACATGATTTAGAGCTTGTTTATGAAAAAGTGTTTATTTCTGTATTTCAACATGATTTAGAGCTTGTTTTTGAAAAAGTGTTTATTTCTGTATTTCAACATGATTTTGAGCTTGTTTTTGTAAAAGTGTTTATTTCTGTATTTCAACATGATTTGGAGCTTGTTTTTGGAAAAGTGTTTATTTCTGTATTTCAACATGATTAGGAGCTTGTTTTTGGAAAAGTGTTTGTTTCTGTATTCCAATATTGCAACTTGCTGAAAACTGTCCACAGTGTTCTATTCATCCAGTTCTAACAGTACTCTAAAAAAATCACTTACAGAGTGCATCAAACACGATTTAGAGCTTGTTTATGAAAAAGTGTTTATTTCTGTATTTCAAATGATTTAGAGCTTGTTTTTGAAAAAGTTTTTATTTCTGTATTTCAACATGATTTGGAGCTTGTTTTTGGAAAAGTGTTTATTTCTGTATTCCAATATTGCAACTTGCTGAAAACTGTCCACAGTGATCCTATCATCCAGTTCTAACAGTACTGGAAAAAAATCACTTACAGAGTGCATCAAACACGATTTAGAGCTTGTTTATGAAAAAGTGTTTATTTCTGTATTTAAACATGATTTGGAGCTTGTTTTTGGAAAAGTGTTTATTTCTGTATTCCAATATTGCAACTTGCTGAAAACTGTCCACAGTGATCCTATCATCCAGTTCTATCAGTACTGGAAAAAAATCACTTACAGAGTGCATCAAACATGATTTAGAGCTTGTTTATGAAAAAGTGTTTATTTCTGTATTTCAACATGATTTAGAGCTTGTTTTTGAAAAAGTGTTTATTTCTGTATTTCAACATGATTTGGAGCTTGTTTTTGTAAAAGTGTTTATTTCTGTATTTCAACATGATTTGGAGCTTGTTTTTGGAAAAGTGTTTATTTCTGTATTCCAATATTGCTACTTGCTGAAAACTGTCCACAGTGATCCTATCATCCAGTTCTAACAGTACTGGGAAAAAAATCACTTACAGAGTGCATCAAACATGATTTAGAGCTTGTTTATGAAAAAGTGTTTATTTCTGTATTTCAACATGATTTAGAGCTTGTTTTTGAAAAAGTGTTTATTTCTGTATTTCAACATGATTTTGAGCTTGTTTTTGTAAAAGTGTTTATTTCTGTATTTCAAATGATTTAGAGCTTGTTTTTGAAAAAGTTTTTATTTCTGTATTTCAACATGATTTGGAGCTTGTTTTTGGAAAAGTGTTTATTTCTGTATTCCAATATTGCAACTTGCTGAAAACTGTCCACAGTGATCCTATCATCCAGTTCTAACAGTACTGGAAAAAAATCACTTACAGAGTGCATCAAACACGATTTAGAGCTTGTTTATGAAAAAGTGTTTATTTCTGTATTTAAACATGATTTGGAGCTTGTTTTTGGAAAAGTGTTTATTTCTGTATTCCAATATTGCAACTTGCTGAAAACTGTCCACAGTGATCCTATCATCCAGTTCTATCAGTACTGGAAAAAAATCACTTACAGAGTGCATCAAACATGATTTAGAGCTTGTTTATGAAAAAGTGTTTATTTCTGTATTTCAACATGATTTAGAGCTTGTTATTGTAAAAGTGTTTATTTCTGTATTTCAACATGATTTGGAGCTTGTTTTTGGAAAAGTGTTTATTTCTGTATTTCAACATGATTTGGAGCTTGTTTTTGGAAAAGTGTTTGTTTCTGTATTCCAATATTGCAACTTGCTGAAAACTGTCCACAGTGTTCCTATCATCCAGTTCTAACAGTACTAGAAAAAAAATCACTTACAGAGTGCATCAAACATGATTTAGAGCTTGTTTATGAAAACGTGTTTATTTCTGTATTTCAACATGATTTAGAGCTTGTTTTTGAAAAAGTGTTTATTTCTGTATTTCAACATGATTTGGAGCTTGTTTTTGGAAAAGTGTTTATTTCTGTATTTCAACATGATTTGGAGCTTGTTTTTGGAAAAGTGTTTATTTCTGTATTCCAATATTGCTACTTGCTGAAAACTGTCCACAGTGATCCTATCATCCAGTTCTAACAGTACTGGGAAAAAAATCACTTACAGAGTGCATCAAACATTATTTAGAGCTTGTTTATGAAAAAGTGTTTATTTCTGTATTTCAACATGATTTAGAGCTTGTTTTTGAAAAAGTGTTTATTTCTGTATTTCAACATGATTTTGAGCTTGTTTTTGTAAAAGTGTTTATTTCTGTATTTCAACATGATTTGGAGCTTGTTTTTGGAAAAGTGTTAATTTCTGTATTCCAATATTGCTACTTGCTGAAAACTGTCCACAGTGATCCTATCATCCAGTTCTAACAGTACTGGAAAAAAAATCACTTACAGAGTGCATCAAACATGATTTAGAGCTTGTTTATGAAAAAGTGTTTATTTCTGTATTTCAACATGATTTAGAGCTTGTTTATGAAAAAGTGTTTATTTCTGTATTTCAACATGATTTGGAGCTTGTTTTTGGAAAAGTGTTTATTTCTGTATTTCAACATGATTTGGAGCTTGTTTTTGGAAAAGTGTTTATTTCTGTATTTCAACATGATTTGGAGCTTGTTTTTGGAAAAGTGTTTGTTTCTGTATTCCAATATTGCAACTTGCTGAAAACTGTCCACAGTTTTCCTATCATCCAGTTCTAACAGTACTAGAAAAAAAATCACTTACAGAGTGCATCAAACATGATTTAGAGCTTGTTTATGAAAACGTGTTTATTTCTGTATTTCAACATGATTTATAGCTTGTTTTTGGAAAAAGTGTTTATTTCTGTATTTCAACATGATTTAGAGCTTGTTTTTGGAAAAGTGTTTATTTCTGTATTCCAATATTGCAACTTGCTGAAAACTGTCCACAGTGATCCTATCATCCAGTTCTAACAGTACTGGAAAAAAATCACTTACAGAGTGCATCAAACATGATTTAGAGCTTGTTTATGAAAAAGTGTTCATTTCTGTATTTCAAAATGATTTATAGCTTGTTATTGAAAAAGTGTTTATTTCTGTATTTCAACATGATTTGGAGCTTGTTTTTGGAAAAGTGTTTATTTCTGTATTTCAACATGATTTGGAGCTTGTTTTTGGAAAAGTGTTTATTTCTGTATTCCAATATTGCTACGTGCTGAAAACTGTCCACAGTGATCCTATCATCCAGTTCTAACAGTACTGGGAAAAAAATCACTTACAGAGTGCATCAAACATTATTTAGAGCTTGTTTATGAAAAAGTGTTTATTTCTGTATTTCAACATGATTTAGAGCTTGTTTTTGAAAAAGTGTTTATTTCTGTATTTCAACATGATTTTGAGCTTGTTTTTGTAAAAGTGTTTATTTCTGTATTTCAACATGATTTGGAGCTTGTTTTTGGAAAAGTGTTTATTTCTGTATTCCAATATTGCTACTTGCTGAAAACTGTCCACAGTGATCCTATCATCCAGTTCTAACAGTACTGGAAAAAAAATCACTTACAGAGTGCATCAAACATGATTTAGAGCTTGTTTATGAAAAAGTGTTTATTTCTGTATTTCAACATGATTTAGAGCTTGTTTATGAAAAAGTGTTTATTTCTGTATTTCAACATGATTTGGAGCTTGTTTTTGGAAAAGTGTTTATTTCTGTATTTCAACATGATTTGGAGCTTGTTTTTGGGAAAGTGTTTATTTCTGTATTTCAACATGATTTGGAGCTTGTTTTGGGGAAAGTGTTTGTTTCTGTATTCCAATATTGCAACTTGCTGAAAACTGTCCACAGTTTTCCTATCATCCAGTTCTAACAGTACTAGAAAAAAAATCACTTACAGAGTGCATCAAACATGATTTAGAGCTTGTTTATGAAAACGTGTTTATTTCTGAATTTCAACATGATTTAGAGCTTGTTTTTGGAAAAAGTGTTTATTTCTGTATTTCAACATGATTTGGAGCTTGTTTTTGGAAAAGTGTTTATTTCTGTATTTCAACATGATTTGGAGCTTGTTTTTGGAAAAGTGTTTATTTCTGTATTCCAATATTGCTACTTGCTGAAAACTGTCCACAGTGATCCTATCATCCAGTTCTAACAGTACTGGAAAAAAAATCACTTACAGAGTGCATCAAACATGATTTAGAGCTTGTTTATGAAAAAGTGTTTATTTCTGTATTTCAACATGATTTAGAGCTTGTTTATGAAAAAGTGTTTATTTCTGTATTTCAACATGATTTGGAGCTTGTTTTTGGAAAAGTGTTTATTTCTGTATTTCAACATGATTTGGAGCTTGTTTTTGGAAAAGTGTTTATTTCTGTATTTCAACATGATTTGGAGCTTGTTTTTGGAAAAGTGTTTATTTCTGTATTTAAACATGATTTGGAGCTTGTTTTTGGAAAAGTGTTTATTTCTGTATTCCAATATTGCAACTTGCTGAAAACTGTCCACAGTGATCCTATCATCCAGTTCTAACAGTACTGGAAAAAAATCACTTACAGAGTGCATCAAACATTATTTAGAGCTTGTTTATGAAAAAGTGTTTATTTCTGTATTTAAACATGATTTGGAGCTTGTTTTTGGAAAAGTGTTTATTTCTGTATTCCAATATTGCAACTTGCTGAAAACTGTCCACAGTGATCCTATCATCCAGTTCTAACAGTACTGGAAAAAAATCACTTACAGAGTGCATCAAACATGATTTAGAGCTTGTTTATGAAAACGTGTTTATTTCTGTATTTCAACATGATTTAGAGCTTGTTTTTGAAAAGTGTTTATTTCTGTATTTCAACATGATTTGGAGCTTGTTTTTGTAAAAGTGTTTATTTCTGTATTTCAACATGATTTGGAGCTTGTTTTTGGAAAAGTGTTTATTTCTGTATTCCAATATTGCTACTTGCTGAAAACTGTCCACAGTGATCCTATCATCCAGTTCTAACAGCACTGTGAAAAAAATCACTTACAGAGTGCATCAAACATTATTTAGAGCTTGTTTATGAAAAAGTGTTTATTTCTGTATTTCAACATGATTTAGAGCTTGTTTTTGAAAAAGTGTTTATTTCTGTATTTCAACATGATTTGGAGCTTGTTTTTGGAAAAGTGTTTATTTCTGTATTTCAACATGATTTGGAGCTTGTTTTTGGAAAAGTGTTTATTTCTGTATTTCAACATGATTTGGAGCTTGTTTTTGGAAAAGTGTTTATTTCTGTATTTAAACATGATTTGGAGCTTGTTTTTGGAAAAGTGTTTATTTCTGTATTCCAATATTGCAACTTGCTGAAAACTGTCCACAGTGATCCTATCATCCAGTTCTAACAGTACTGGAAAAAAATCACTTACAGAGTGCATCAAACATTATTTAGAGCTTGTTTATGAAAAAGTGTTTATTTCTGTATTTAAACATGATTTGGAGCTTGTTTTTGGAAAAGTGTTTATTTCTGTATTCCAATATTGCAACTTGCTGAAAACTGTCCACAGTGATCCTATCATCCAGTTCTAACAGTACTGGAAAAAAATCACTTACAGAGTGCATCAAACATGATTTAGAGCTTGTTTATGAAAACGTGTTTATTTCTGTATTTCAACATGATTTAGAGCTTGTTTTTGAAAAGTGTTTATTTCTGTATTTCAACATGATTTGGAGCTTGTTTTTGTAAAAGTGTTTATTTCTGTATTTCAACATGATTTGGAGCTTGTTTTTGGAAAAGTGTTTATTTCTGTATTTAAACATGATTTGGAGCTTGTTTTTGGAAAAGTGTTTATTTCTGTATTCCAATATTGCAACTTGCTGAAAACTGTCCACAGTGATCCTATCATCCAGTTCTAACAGTACTGGAAAAAAATCACTTACAGAGTGCATCAAACATGATTTAGAGCTTGTTTATGAAAACGTGTTTATTTCTGTATTTCAACATGATTTAGAGCTTGTTTTTGAAAAGTGTTTATTTCTGTATTTCAACATGATTTGGAGCTTGTTTTTGTAAAAGTGTTTATTTCTGTATTTCAACATGATTTGGAGCTTGTTTTTGGAAAAGTGTTTATTTCTGTATTCCAATATTGCTACTTGCTGAAAACTGTCCACAGTGATCCTATCATCCAGTTCTAACAGCACTGTGAAAAAAATCACTTACAGAGTGCATCAAACATTATTTAGAGCTTGTTTATGAAAAAGTGTTTATTTCTGTATTTCAACATGATTTAGAGCTTGTTTTTGAAAAAGTGTTTATTTCTGTATTTCAACATGATTTGGAGCTTGTTTTTGGAAAAGTGTTTATTTCTGTATTCCAATATTGCAACTTGCTGAAAACTGTCCACAGTGATCCTATCATCCAGTTCTAACAGTACTGGAAAAAAATCACTTACAGAGTGCATCAAACATTATTTAGAGCTTGTTTATGAAAAAGTGTTTATTTCTGTATTTAAACATGATTTGGAGCTTGTTTTTGGAAAAGTGTTTATTTCTGTATTCCAATATTGCAACTTGCTGAAAACTGTCCACAGTGATCCTATCATCCAGTTCTAACAGTACTGGAAAAAAATCACTTACAGAGTGCATCAAACATGATTTAGAGCTTGTTTATGAAAACGTGTTTATTTCTGTATTTCAACATGATTTAGAGCTTGTTTTTGAAAAGTGTTTATTTCTGTATTTCAACATGATTTGGAGCTTGTTTTTGTAAAAGTGTTTATTTCTGTATTTCAACATGATTTGGAGCTTGTTTTTGGAAAAGTGTTTATTTCTGTATTTAAACATGATTTGGAGCTTGTTTTTGGAAAAGTGTTTATTTCTGTATTCCAATATTGCAACTTGCTGAAAACTGTCCACAGTGATCCTATCATCCAGTTCTAACAGTACTGGAAAAAAATCACTTACAGAGTGCATCAAACATGATTTAGAGCTTGTTTATGAAAACGTGTTTATTTCTGTATTTCAACATGATTTAGAGCTTGTTTTTGAAAAGTGTTTATTTCTGTATTTCAACATGATTTGGAGCTTGTTTTTGTAAAAGTGTTTATTTCTGTATTTCAACATGATTTGGAGCTTGTTTTTGGAAAAGTGTTTATTTCTGTATTTAAACATGATTTGGAGCTTGTTTTTGGAAAAGTGTTTATTTCTGTATTCCAATATTGCAACTTGCTGAAAACTGTCCACAGTGATCCTATCATCCAGTTCTAACAGTACTGGAAAAAAATCACTTACAGAGTGCATCAAACATTATTTAGAGCTTGTTTATGAAAAAGTGTTTATTTCTGTATTTAAACATGATTTGGAGCTTGTTTTTGGAAAAGTGTTTATTTCTGTATTCCAATATTGCAACTTGCTGAAAACTGTCCACAGTGATCCTATCATCCAGTTCTAACAGTACTGGAAAAAAATCACTTACAGAGTGCATCAAACATGATTTAGAGCTTGTTTATGAAAACGTGTTTATTTCTGTATTTCAACATGATTTAGAGCTTGTTTTTGAAAAGTGTTTATTTCTGTATTTCAACACGATTTGGAGCTTGTTTTTGTAAAAGTGTTTATTTCTGTATTTCAACATGATTTGGAGCTTGTTTTTGGAAAAGTGTTTATTTCTGTATTCCAATATTGCTACTTGCTGAAAACTGTCCACAGTGATCCTATCATCCAGTTCTAACAGCACTGTGAAAAAAATCACTTACAGAGTGCATCAAACATTATTTAGAGCTTGTTTATGAAAAAGTGTTTATTTCTGTATTTCAACATGATTTAGAGCTTGTTTTTGAAAAAGTGTTTATTTCTGTATTTCAACATGATTTGGAGCTTGTTTTTGGAAAAGTGTTTATTTCTGTATTTCAACATGATTTGGAGCTTGTTTTTGGAAAAGTGTTTATTTCTGTATTCCAATATTGCTACTTGCTGAAAACTGTCCACAGTGTTCCTATCATCCAGTTCTAACAGTACTAGAAAAAAAAATACTTACAGAGTACATCAAACATGATTTAGAGCTTGTTTAGGAAAAAGTGTTTATTTCTGTATTTCAACATGATTTGGAGCTTGTTTTTGGAAAAGTGTTTATTTCTGTATTCCAATATTGCAACTTGCTGAAAACTGTCCACAGTGATCCTATCATCCAGTTCTAACAGTACTGGAAAAAAATCATTTACAGAGTGCATCAAACATGATTTAGAGCTTGTTTATGAAAAAGTGTTTATTTCTGTATTTCAACATGATTTAGAGCTTGTTTTTGAAAAAGTATTTATTTCTGTATTTCAACATGATTTGGAGCTTGTTTTTATGAAAAGTGTTTATTTCTGTATTCCAATATTGCTACTTGCTGAAAACTGTCTACAGTGATCCTATCATCCAGTTCTAACAATACTTGGGAAAAAAATCACTTACAGAGTGCATCAAACATGATTTAGAGCTTGTTTATGAAAAAGTGTTTATTTTTGTATTTCAACATGATTTAGAGCTTGTTTTTGAAAAAGTGTTTATTTCTGTATTTCAACATGATTTGGAGCTTGTTTTTGGAAAAGTGTTTATTTCTGTATTCCAATATTGCAACTTGCTGAAAACTGTCCACAGTGATCCTATCATCCAGTTCTAACAGTACTGGAAAAATATCACTTACAGAGTGCATCAAACATGATTTAGAGCTTGTTTATGAAAACGTGTTTATTTCTGTATTTCAACATGATTTAGAGCTTGTTTTTGAAAAGTGTTTATTTCTGTATTTCAACATGATTTGGAGCTTGTTTTTGTAAAAGTGTTTATTTCTGTATTTCAACATGATTTGGAGCTTGTTTTTGGAAAAGTGTTTATTTCTGTATTCCAATATTGCTACTTGCTGAAAACTGTCCACAGTGATCCTATCATCCAGTTCTAACAGCACTGTGAAAAAAATCACTTACAGAGTGCATCAAACATTATTTAGAGCTTGTTTATGAAAAAGTGTTTATTTCTGTATTTCAACATGATTTAGAGCTTGTTTTTGAAAAAGTGTTTATTTCTGTATTTCAACATGATTTGGAGCTTGTTTTTGGAAAAGTGTTTATTTCTGTATTTCAACATGATTTGGAGCTTGTTTTTGGAAAAGTGTTTATTTCTGTATTCCAATATTGCTACTTGCTGAAAACTGTCCACAGTGTTCCTATCATCCAGTTCTAACAGTACTAGAAAAAAAAATACTTACAGAGTACATCAAACATGATTTAGAGCTTGTTTAGGAAAAAGTGTTTATTTCTGTATTTCAACATGATTTGGAGCTTGTTTTTGGAAAAGTGTTTATTTCTGTATTCCAATATTGCAACTTGCTGAAAACTGTCCACAGTGATCCTATCATCCAGTTCTAACAGTACTGGAAAAAAATCATTTACAGAGTGCATCAAACATGATTTAGAGCTTGTTTATGAAAAAGTGTTTATTTCTGTATTTCAACATGATTTAGAGCTTGTTTTTGAAAAAGTATTTATTTCTGTATTTCAACATGATTTGGAGCTTGTTTTTATGAAAAGTGTTTATTTCTGTATTCCAATATTGCTACTTGCTGAAAACTGTCTACAGTGATCCTATCATCCAGTTCTAACAATACTTGGGAAAAAAATCACTTACAGAGTGCATCAAACATGATTTAGAGCTTGTTTATGAAAAAGTGTTTATTTTTGTATTTCAACATGATTTAGAGCTTGTTTTTGAAAAAGTGTTTATTTCTGTATTTCAACATGATTTGGAGCTTGTTTTTGGAAAAGTGTTTATTTCTGTATTCCAATATTGCAACTTGCTGAAAACTGTCCACAGTGATCCTATCATCCAGTTCTAACAGTACTGGAAAAATATCACTTACAGAGTGCATCAAACATGATTTAGAGCTTGTTTATGAAAACGTGTTTATTTCTGTATTTAAACATGATTTGGAGCTTGTTTTTGGAAAAGTGTTTATTTCTGTATTCCAATATTGCAACTTGCTGAAAACTGTCCACAGTGATCCTATCATCCAGTTCTAACAGTACTGGAAAAAAATCACTTACAGAGTGCATCAAACATGATTTAGAGCTTGTTTATGAAAAAGTGTTTATTTCTGTATTTCAACATGATTTAGAGCTTGTTATTGAAAAAGTGTTTATTTCTGTATTTCACCATGATTTGGAGCTTGTTTTTTGAAAAGTGTTTATTTCTGTATTTAAACATGATTTGGAGCTTGTTTTTGGAAAAGTGTTTGTTTCTGTATTCCAATATTGCTACTTGCTGAAAACTGTCTACAGTGATCCTATCATCCAGTTCTAACAGTACTGGGAAAACAATCACTTACAGAGTGCATCAAAAATGATTTAGAGCTTGTTTATGAAAAAGTGTTTAGTTTTGTATTTCAACATGATTTAGAGCTTGTTTTTGAAAAAGTGTTTATTTCTGTATTTCAACATGATTTGGAGCTTGTTTTTGGAAAAGTGTTTATTTCTGTATTCCAATATTGCAACTTGCTGAAAACTGTCCACAGTGATCCTATCATCCATTTCTAACAGTACTGGAAAAATATCACTTACAGAGTGCATCAAACATGATTTAGAGCTTGTTTATGAAAACGTGTTTATTTCTGTATTTAAACATGATTTGGAGCTTGTTTTTGGAAAAGTGTTTATTTCTGTATTTCAACATGATTTGGAGCTTGTTTTTGGAAAAGTGTTTGTTTCTGTATTCCAATATTGCTACTTGCTGAAAACTGTCTACAGTGATCCTATCATCCAGTTCTAACAGTACTGGGAAAACAATCACTTACAGAGTGCATCAAACATGATTTAGAGCTTGTTTATGAAAAAGTGTTTAGTTTTCTATTTCAACATGATTTGGAGCTTGTTTTTGAAAAAGTGTTTATTTCTGTATTTCAACATGATTTGGGGCTTGTTTTTGGAAAAGTGTTTATTTCTGTATTCCAATATTGCAACTTGCTGAAAACTGTCCACAGTGATCCTATCATCCAGTTCTAACAGTACTGGAAAAAAATCACTTACAGAGTGCATCAAACATGATTTAGAGCTTGTTTATGAAAAAGTGTTTATTTCTGTATTTCAACATGATTTAGAGCTTGTTTTTGAAAAAGTGTTTATTTCTGTATTTCAACATGATTTTGAGCTTGTTTTTGTAAAAGTGTTTATTTCTGTATTTCAACATGATTTGGAGCTTGTTTTTGGAAAAGTGTTTATTTCTGTATTCCAATATTGCTACTTGCTGAAAACTGTCCACAGTGATCCTATCATCCAGTTCTAACAGTACTGGAAAAAAATCACTTACAGAGTGCATCAAACATGATTTAGAGCTTGTTTATGAAAAAGTGTTTATTTCTGTATTTCAACATGATTTAGAGCTTGTTTTTGAAAAAGTATTTATTTCTGTATTTCAACATGATTTGGAGCTTGTTTTTATGAAAAGTGTTTATTTCTGTATTCCAATATTGCTACTTGCTGAAAACTGTCTACAGTGATCCTATCATCCAGTTCTAACAGTACTAGAAAAAAAATCACTTACAGAGTGCATCAAACATGATTTAGAGCTTGTTTATGAAAACGTGTTTATTTCTGTATTTCAACATGATTTAGAGCTTGTTTTTGGAAAAAGTGTTTATTTCTGTATTTCAACATGATTTGGAGCTTGTTTTTGGAAAAGTGTTTATTTCTGTATTCCAATATTGCAACTTGCTGAAAACTGTCCACAGTGATCCTATCATCCAGTTCTAACAGTACTGGAAAAAAATCACTTACAGAGTGCATCAAACATGATTTAGAGCTTGTTTATGAAAAAGTGTTCATTTCTGTATTTCAAAATGATTTATAGCTTGTTATTGAAAAAGTGTTTATTTCTGTATTTCAACATGATTTGGAGCTTGTTTTTGGAAAAGTGTTTATTTCTGTATTTCAACATGATTTGGAGCTTGTTTTTGGAAAAGTGTTTATTTCTGTATTCCAATATTGCTACTTGCTGAAAACTGTCCACAGTGATCCTATCATCCAGTTCTAACAGTACTGGGAAAAAAATCACTTACAGAGTGCATCAAACATTATTTAGAGCTTGTTTATGAAAAAGTGTTTATTTCTGTATTTCAACATGATTTAGAGCTTGTTTTTGAAAAAGTGTTTATTTCTGTATTTCAACATGATTTTGAGCTTGTTTTTGTAAAAGTGTTTATTTCTGTATTTCAACATGATTTGGAGCTTGTTTTTGGAAAAGTGTTTATTTCTGTATTCCAATATTGCTACTTGCTGAAAACTGTCCACAGTGATCCTATCATCCAGTTCTAACAGTACTGGGAAAAAAATCACTTACAGAGTGCATCAAACATGATTTAGAGCTTGTTTATGAAAAAGTGTTTATTTCTGTATTTCAACATGATTTAGAGCTTGTTTATGAAAAAGTGTTTATTTCTGTATTTCAACATGATTTGGAGCTTGTTTTTGGAAAAGTGTTTATTTCTGTATTTCAACATGATTTGGAGCTTGTTTTTGGAAAAGTGTTTATTTCTGTATTTCAACATGATTTGGAGCTTGTTTTTGGGAAAGTGTTTGTTTCTGTATTCCAATATTGCAACTTGCTGAAAACTGTCCACAGTTTTCCTATCATCCAGTTCTAACAGTACTAGAAAAAAAATCACTTACAGAGTGCATCAAACATGATTTAGAGCTTGTTTATGAAAACGTGTTTATTTCTGTATTTCAACATGATTTAGAGCTTGTTTTTGGAAAAAGTGTTTATTTCTGTATTTCAACATGATTTGGAGCTTGTTTTTGGAAAAGTGTTTATTTCTGTATTTCAACATGATTTGGAGCTTGTTTTTGGAAAAGTGTTTATTTCTGTATTCCAATATTGCTACTTGCTGAAAACTGTCCACAGTGATCCTATCATCCAGTTCTAACAGTACTGGGAAAAAAATCACTTACAGAGTGCATCAAACATGATTTAGAGCTTTTTTATGAAAAAGTGTTTATTTCTGTATTTCAACATGATTTAGAGCTTGTTTATGAAAAAGTGTTTATTTCTGTATTTCAACATGATTTGGAGCTTGTTTTTGGAAAAGTGTTTATTTCTGTATTTCAACATGATTTGGAGCTTGTTTTTGGAAAAGTGTTTATTTCTGTATTTCAACATGATTTGGAGCTTGTTTTTGGGAAAGTGTTTGTTTCTGTATTCCAATATTGCAACTTGCTGAAAACTGTCCACAGTTTTCCTATCATCCAGTTCTAACAGTACTAGAAAAAAAATCACTTACAGAGTGCATCAAACATGATTTAGAGCTTGTTTATGAAAACGTGTTTATTTCTGTATTTCAACATGATTTAGAGCTTGTTTTTGGAAAAAGTGTTTATTTCTGTATTTCAACATGATTTGGAGCTTGTTTTTGGAAAAGTGTTTATTTCTGTATTTAAACATGATTTGGAGCTTGTTTTTGGAAAAGTGTTTATTTCTGTATTCCAATATTGCAACTTGCTGAAAACTGTCCACAGTGATCCTATCATCCAGTTCTAACAGTACTGGAAAAAAATCACTTACAGAGTGCATCAAACATGATTTAGAGCTTGTTTATGAAAAAGTGTTCATTTCTGTATTTCAACATGATTTAGAGCTTGTTATTGAAAAAGTGTTTATTTCTGTATTTCAATATTGCTACTTGCTGAAAACTGTCCACAGTGATCCTATCATCCAGTTCTAACAGTACTGGAAAAAAATCACTTACAGAGTGCATCAAACATGATTTAGAGCTTGTTTATGAAAAAGTGTTTATTTCTGTATTTCAACATGATTTAGAGCTTGTTTTTGAAAAAGTATTTATTTCTGTATTTCAACATGATTTGGAGCTTGTTTTTATGAAAAGTGTTTATTTCTGTATTCCAATATTGCTACTTGCTGAAAACTGTCTACAGTGATCCTATCATCCAGTTCTAACAATACTGGGGAAAAAATCACTTACAGAGTGCATCAAACATGATTTAGAGCTTGTTTATGAAAAAGTGTTTATTTTTGTATTTCAACATGATTTAGAGCTTGTTTTTGAAAAAGTGTTTATTTCTGTATTTCAACATGATTTGGAGCTTGTTTTTGGAAAAGTGTTTATTTCTGTATTCCAATATTGCAACTTGCTGAAAACTGTCCACAGTGATCCTATCATCCAGTTCTAACAGTACTGGAAAAATATCACTTACAGAGTGCATCAAACATGATTTAGAGCTTGTTTATGAAAACGTGTTTATTTCTGTATTTAAACATGATTTGGAGCTTGTTTTTGGAAAAGTGTTTATTTCTGTATTCCAATATTGCAACTTGCTGAAAACTGTCCACAGTGATCCTATCATCCAGTTCTAACAGTACTGGAAAAAAATCACTTACAGAGTGCATCAAACATGATTTAGAGCTTGTTTATGAAAAAGTGTTTATTTCTGTATTTCAACATGATTTAGAGCTTGTTATTGAAAAAGTGTTTATTTCTGTATTTCACCATGATTTGGAGCTTGTTTTTGGAAAAGTGTTTATTTCTGTATTTCAACATGATTTGGAGCTTGTTTTTGGAAAAGTGTTTGTTTCTGTATTCCAATATTGCTACTTGCTGAAAACTGTCTACAGTGATCCTATCATCCAGTTCTAACAGTACTGGGAAAACAATCACTTACAGAGTGCATCAAACATGATTTAGAGCTTGTTTATGAAAAAGTGTTTAGTTTTCTATTTCAACATGATTTAGAGCTTGTTTTTGAAAAAGTGTTTATTTCTGTATTTCAACATGATTTGGGGCTTGTTTTTGGAAAAGTGTTTATTTCTGTATTCCAATATTGCAACTTGCTGAAAACTGTCCACAGTGATCCTATCATCCAGTTCTAACAGTACTGGGAAAAAATCACTTACAGAGTGCATCAAACATGATTTAGAGCTTGTTTATGAAAAAGTGTTTATTTCTGTATTTCAACATGATTTGGAGCTTGTTTTTGGAAAAGTGTTTGTTTCTGTATTCCAATATTGCTACTTGCTGAAAACTGTCTACAGTGATCCTATCATCCAGTTCTAACAGTACTGGGAAAACAATCACTTACAGAGTGCATCAAACATGATTTAGAGCTTGTTTATGAAAAAGTGTTTAGTTTTCTATTTCAACATGATTTAGAGCTTGTTTTTGAAAAAGTGTTTATTTCTGTATTTCAACATGATTTGGGGCTTGTTTTTGGAAAAGTGTTTATTTCTGTATTCCAATATTGCAACTTGCTGAAAACTGTCCACAGTGATCCTATCATCCAGTTCTAACAGTACTGGAAAAAAATCACTTACAGAGTGCATCAAACATGATTTAGAGCTTGTTTATGAAAAAGTGTTTATTTCTGTATTTCAACATGATTTAGAGCTTGTTTTTGAAAAAGTATTTATTTCTGTATTTCAACATGATTTGGAGCTTGTTTTTATGAAAAGTGTTTATTTCTGTATTCCAATATTGCTACTTGCTGAAAACTGTCTACAGTGATCCTATCATCCAGTTCTAACAATACTGGGAAAAAAATCACTTACAGAGTGCATCAAACATGATTTAGAGCTTGTTTATGAAAAAGTGTTTATTTTTGTATTTCAACATGATTTAGAGCTTGTTTTTGAAAAAGTGTTTATTTCTGTATTTCAACATGATTTGGAGCTTGTTTTTGGAAAAGTGTTTATTTCTGTATTCCAATATTGCAACTTGCTGAAAACTGTCCACAGTGATCCTATCATCCAGTTCTAACAGTACTGGAAAAATATCACTTACAGAGTGCATCAAACATGATTTAGAGCTTGTTTATGAAAACGTGTTTATTTCTGTATTTAAACATGATTTGGAGCTTGTTTTTGGAAAAGTGTTTATTTCTGTATTCCAATATTGCAACTTGCTGAAAACTGTCCACAGTGATCCTATCATCCAGTTCTAACAGTACTGGAAAAATATCACTTACAGAGTGCATCAAACATGGTTTAGAGCTTGTTTATGAAAAAGTGTTTATTTCTGTATTTCAACATGATTTAGAGCTTGTTATTGAAAAAGTGTTTATTTCTGTATTTCACCATGATTTGGAGCTTGTTTTTGGAAAAGTGTTTATTTCTGTATTTCAACATGATTTGGAGCTTGTTTTTGGAAAAGTGTTTGTTTCTGTATTCCAATATTGCAACTTGCTGAAAACTGTCCACAGTGTTCCTATCATCCAGTTCTAACAGTACTAGAAAAAAAATCTCTTACAGAGTGCATCAAACATGATTTAGAGCTTGTTCATGAAAAAGTGTTTATTTCTGTATTTCAACATGATTTGGAGCTTGTTTTTGGAAAAGTGTTTATTTCTGTATTTCAACATGATTTGGAGCTTGTTTTTGGAAAAGTGTTTGTTTCTGTATTCCAATATTGCAACTTGCTGAATACTGTCCACAGTGTTCCTATCATCCAGTTCTAACAGTACTTGGAAAAAAATCACTTACAGAGTGCATCAAACATTATTTAGAGCTTGTTTATGAAAAAGTGTTTATTTCTGTATTTCAACATGATTTAGAGCTTGTTTTTGAAAAAGTGTTTATTTTTGTATTTCAACATGATTTAGAGCTTGTTTTTGAAAAAGTGTTTATTTCTGTATTTCAACATGATTTGGAGCTTGTTTTTGGAAAAGTGTTTATTTCTGTATTCCAATATTGCAACTTGCTGAAAACTGTCCACAGAGATCCTATCATCCAGTTCTAACAGTACTGGAAAAAAATCACTTACAGAGTGCATCAAACATGATTTAGAGCTTGTTTATGAAAAAGTGTTTATTTCTGTATTTAAACATGATTTGGAGCTTGTTTTTGGAAAAGTGTTTATTTCTGTATTCCAATATTGCAACTTGCTGAAAACTGTCCACAGTGACCCTATCATCCAGTTCTAACAGTACTGGAAAAAAATCACTTACAGAGTGCATCAAACATGATTTAGAGCTTGTTTATGAAAAAGTGTTTATTTCTGTATTTCAACATGATTTAGAGCTTGTTATTGAAAAAGTGTTTATTTCTGTATTTCACCATGATTTGGAGCTTGTTTTTGGAAAAGTGTTTATTTCTGTATTTCAACATGATTTGGAGCTTGTTTTTGGAAAAGTGTTTGTTTCTGTATTCCAATATTGCAACTTGATGAAAACTGTCCACAGTGTTCCTATCATCAAGTTCTAACAGTACTAGAAAAAAAATCTCTTACAGAGTGCATCAAACATGATTTAGAGCTTGTTCATGAAAAAGTGTTTATTTCTGTATTTCAACATGATTTGGAGCTTGTTTATGAAAAAGTGTTTATTTCTGTATTTCAACATGATTTAGAGCTTGTTTATGAAAAAGTGTTTATTTCTGTATTTCAACATGATTTAGAGCCTGTTTTTGAAAAAGTGTTTATTTCTGTATTCCAATATTGCTACTTGCTGAAAACTGTCTACAGTGATCCTATCATCCAGTTCTAACAATACTGGGAAAAAAATCACTTACAGAGTGCATCAAACATGATTTAGAGCTTGTTTATGAAAAAGTGTTTATTTTTGTATTTCAACATGATTTAGAGCTTGTTTTTGAAAAAGTGTTTATTTCTGTATTTCAACATGATTTGGAGCTTGTTTTTGGAAAAGTGTTTATTTCTGTATTCCAATATTGCAACTTGCTGAAAACTGTCCACAGTGATCCTATCATCCAGTTCTAACAGTACTGGAAAAATATCACTTACAGAGTGCATCAAACATGATTTAGAGCTTGTTTATGAAAACGTGTTTATTTCTGTATTTAAACATGATTTGGAGCTTGTTTTTGGAAAAGTGTTTATTTCTGTATTCCAATATTGCAACTTGCTGAAAACTGTCCACAGTGATCCTATCATCCAGTTCTAACAGTACTGGAAAAAAATCACTTACAGAGTGCATCAAACATGATTTAGAGCTTGTTTATGAAAAAGTGTTTATTTCTGTATTTCAACATGATTTAGAGCTTGTTATTGAAAAAGTGTTTATTTCTGTATTTCACCATGATTTGGAGCTTGTTTTTGGAAAAGTGTTTATTTCTGTATTTCAACATGATTTGGAGCTTGTTTTTGGAAAAGTGTTTGTTTCTGTATTCCAATATTGCAACTTGCTGAAAACTGTCCACAGTGTTCCTATCATCCAGTTCTAACAGTACTAGAAAAAAAATCTCTTACAGAGTGCATCAAACATGATTTAGAGCTTGTTCATGAAAAAGTGTTTATTTCTGTATTTCAACATGATTTGGAGCTTGTTTTTGGAAAAGTGTTTATTTCTGTATTTCAACATGATTTGGAGCTTGTTTTTGGAAAAGTGTTTGTTTCTGTATTCCAATATTGCAACTTGCTGAATACTGTCCACAGTGTTCCTATCATCCAGTTCTAACAGTACTTGGAAAAAAATCACTTACAGAGTGCATCAACATTATTTAGAGCTTGTTTATGAAAAAGTGTTTATTTCTGTATTTCAACATGATTTAGAGCTTGTTTTTGAAAAAGTGTTTATTTTTGTATTTCAACATGATTTAGAGCTTGTTTTTGAAAAAGTGTTTATTTCTGTATTTCAACATGATTTGGAGCTTGTTTTTGGAAAAGTGTTTATTTCTGTATTCCAATATTGCAACTTGCTGAAAACTGTCCACAGTGATCCTATCATCCAGTTCTAACAGTACTGGAAAAAAATCACTTACAGAGTGCATCAAACATGATTTAGAGCTTGTTTATGAAAAAGTGTTTATTTCTGTATTTCAACATGATTTAGAGCTTGTTTTTGAAAAAGTATTTATTTCTGTATTTCAACATGATTTGGAGCTTGTTTTTATGAAAAGTGTTTATTTCTGTATTCCAATATTGCTACTTGCTGAAAACTGTCTACAGTGATCCTATCATCCAGTTCTAACAATACTGGGAAAAAAATCACTTACAGAGTGCATCAAACATGATTTAGAGCTTGTTTATGAAAAAGTGTTTATTTTTGTATTTCAACATGATTTAGAGCTTGTTTTTGAAAAAGTGTTTATTTCTGTATTTCAACATGATTTGGAGCTTGTTTTTGGAAAAGTGTTTATTTCTGTATTCCAATATTGCAACTTGCTGAAAACTGTCCACAGTGATCCTATCATCCAGTTCTAACAGTACTGGAAAAATATCACTTACAGAGTGCATCAAACATGATTTAGAGCTTGTTTATGAAAACGTGTTTATTTCTGTATTTAAACATGATTTGGAGCTTGTTTTTGGAAAAGTGTTTATTTCTGTATTCCAATATTGCAACTTGCTGAAAACTGTCCACAGTGATCCTATCATCCAGTTCTAACAGTACTGGAAAAATATCACTTACAGAGTGCATCAAACATGATTTAGAGCTTGTTTATGAAAAAGTGTTTATTTCTGTATTTCAACATGATTTAGAGCTTGTTATTGAAAAAGTGTTTATTTCTGTATTTCACCATGATTTGGAGCTTGTTTTTGGAAAAGTGTTTATTTCTGTATTTCAACATGATTTGGAGCTTGTTTTTGGAAAAGTGTTTGTTTCTGTATTCCAATATTGCAACTTGCTGAAAACTGTCCACAGTGTTCCTATCATCCAGTTCTAACAGTACTAGAAAAAAAATCTCTTACAGAGTGCATCAAACATGATTTAGAGCTTGTTCATGAAAAAGTGTTTATTTCTGTATTTCAACATGATTTGGAGCTTGTTTTTGGAAAAGTGTTTATTTCTGTATTTCAACATGATTTGGAGCTTGTTTTTGGAAAAGTGTTTGTTTCTGTATTCCAATATTGCAACTTGCTGAATACTGTCCACAGTGTTCCTATCATCCAGTTCTAACAGTACTTGGAAAAAAATCACTTACAGAGTGCATCAAACATTATTTAGAGCTTGTTTATGAAAAAGTGTTTATTTCTGTATTTCAACATGATTTAGAGCTTGTTTTTGAAAAAGTGTTTATTTTTGTATTTCAACATGATTTAGAGCTTGTTTTTGAAAAAGTGTTTATTTCTGTATTTCAACATGATTTGGAGCTTGTTTTTGGAAAAGTGTTTATTTCTGTATTCCAATATTGCAACTTGCTGAAAACTGTCCACAGTGATCCTATCATCCAGTTCTAACAGTACTGGAAAAAAATCACTTACAGAGTGCATCAAACATGATTTAGAGCTTGTTTATGAAAAAGTGTTTATTTCTGTATTTAAACATGATTTGGAGCTTGTTTTTGGAAAAGTGTTTATTTCTGTATTCCAATATTGCAACTTGCTGAAAACTGTCCACAGTGATCCTATCATCCAGTTCTAACAGTACTGGAAAAAAATCACTTACAGAGTGCATCAAACATGATTTAGAGCTTGTTTATGAAAAAGTGTTTATTTCTGTATTTCAACATGATTTAGAGCTTGTTATTGAAAAAGTGTTTATTTCTGTATTTCACCATGATTTGGAGCTTGTTTTTGGAAAAGTGTTTATTTCTGTATTTCAACATGATTTGGAGCTTGTTTTTGGAAAAGTGTTTGTTTCTGTATTCCAATATTGCAACTTGATGAAAACTGTCCACAGTGTTCCTATCATCAAGTTCTAACAGTACTAGAAAAAAAATCTCTTACAGAGTGCATCAAACATGATTTAGAGCTTGTTCATGAAAAAGTGTTTATTTCTGTATTTCAACATGATTTGGAGCTTGTTTATGAAAAAGTGTTTATTTCTGTATTTCAACATGATTTAGAGCTTGTTTATGAAAAAGTGTTTATTTCTGTATTTCAACATGATTTAGAGCCTGTTTTTGAAAAAGTGTTTATTTCTGTATTCCAATATTGCTACTTGCTGAAAACTGTCTACAGTGATCCTATCATCCAGTTCTAACAATACTGGGAAAAAAATCACTTACAGAGTGCATCAAACATGATTTAGAGCTTGTTTATGAAAAAGTGTTTATTTTTGTATTTCAACATGATTTAGAGCTTGTTTTTGAAAAAGTGTTTATTTCTGTATTTCAACATGATTTGGAGCTTGTTTTTGGAAAAGTGTTTATTTCTGTATTCCAATATTGCAACTTGCTGAAAACTGTCCACAGTGATCCTATCATCCAGTTCTAACAGTACTGGAAAAATATCACTTACAGAGTGCATCAAACATGATTTAGAGCTTGTTTATGAAAACGTGTTTATTTCTGTATTTAAACATGATTTGGAGCTTGTTTTTGGAAAAGTGTTTATTTCTGTATTCCAATATTGCAACTTGCTGAAAACTGTCCACAGTGATCCTATCATCCAGTTCTAACAGTACTGGAAAAAAATCACTTACAGAGTGCATCAAACATGATTTAGAGCTTGTTTATGAAAAAGTGTTTATTTCTGTATTTCAACATGATTTAGAGCTTGTTATTGAAAAAGTGTTTATTTCTGTATTTCACCATGATTTGGAGCTTGTTTTTGGAAAAGTGTTTATTTCTGTATTTCAACATGATTTGGAGCTTGTTTTTGGAAAAGTGTTTGTTTCTGTATTCCAATATTGCAACTTGCTGAAAACTGTCCACAGTGTTCCTATCATCCAGTTCTAACAGTACTAGAAAAAAAATCTCTTACAGAGTGCATCAAACATGATTTAGAGCTTGTTTATGAAAAAGTGTTTATTTCTGTATTTCAACATGATTTGGAGCTTGTTTTTGGAAAAGTGTTTGTTTCTGTATTCCAATATTGCTACTTGCTGAAAACTGTCTACAGTGATCCTATCATCCAGTTCTAACAGTACTGGGAAAACAATCACTTACAGAGTGCATCAAACATGATTTAGAGCTTGTTTATGAAAAAGTGTTTAGTTTTCTATTTCAACATGATTTAGAGCTTGTTTTTGAAAAAGTGTTTATTTCTGTATTTCAACATGATTTGGGGCTTGTTTTTGGAAAAGTGTTTATTTCTGTATTCCAATATTGCAACTTGCTGAAAACTGTCCACAGTGATCCTATCATCCAGTTCTAACAGTACTGGAAAAAAATCACTTACAGAGTGCATCAAACATGATTTAGAGCTTGTTTATGAAAAAGTGTTTATTTCTGTATTTCAACATGATTTAGAGCTTGTTTTTGAAAAAGTATTTATTTCTGTATTTCAACATGATTTGGAGCTTGTTTTTATGAAAAGTGTTTATTTCTGTATTCCAATATTGCTACTTGCTGAAAACTGTCTACAGTGATCCTATCATCCAGTTCTAACAATACTGGGAAAAAAATCACTTACAGAGTGCATCAAACATGATTTAGAGCTTGTTTATGAAAAAGTGTTTATTTTTGTATTTCAACATGATTTAGAGCTTGTTTTTGAAAAAGTGTTTATTTCTGTATTTCAACATGATTTGGAGCTTGTTTTTGGAAAAGTGTTTATTTCTGTATTCCAATATTGCAACTTGCTGAAAACTGTCCACAGTGATCCTATCATCCAGTTCTAACAGTACTGGAAAAATATCACTTACAGAGTGCATCAAACATGATTTAGAGCTTGTTTATGAAAACGTGTTTATTTCTGTATTTAAACATGATTTGGAGCTTGTTTTTGGAAAAGTGTTTATTTCTGTATTCCAATATTGCAACTTGCTGAAAACTGTCCACAGTGATCCTATCATCCAGTTCTAACAGTACTGGAAAAATATCACTTACAGAGTGCATCAAACATGATTTAGAGCTTGTTTATGAAAAAGTGTTTATTTCTGTATTTCAACATGATTTAGAGCTTGTTATTGAAAAAGTGTTTATTTCTGTATTTCACCATGATTTGGAGCTTGTTTTTGGAAAAGTGTTTATTTCTGTATTTCAACATGATTTGGAGCTTGTTTTTGGAAAAGTGTTTGTTTCTGTATTCCAATATTGCAACTTGCTGAAAACTGTCCACAGTGTTCCTATCATCCAGTTCTAACAGTACTAGAAAAAAAATCTCTTACAGAGTGCATCAAACATGATTTAGAGCTTGTTCATGAAAAAGTGTTTATTTCTGTATTTCAACATGATTTGGAGCTTGTTTTTGGAAAAGTGTTTATTTCTGTATTTCAACATGATTTGGAGCTTGTTTTTGGAAAAGTGTTTGTTTCTGTATTCCAATATTGCAACTTGCTGAATACTGTCCACAGTGTTCCTATCATCCAGTTCTAACAGTACTTGGAAAAAAATCACTTACAGAGTGCATCAAACATTATTTAGAGCTTGTTTATGAAAAAGTGTTTATTTCTGTATTTCAACATGATTTAGAGCTTGTTTTTGAAAAAGTGTTTATTTTTGTATTTCAACATGATTTAGAGCTTGTTTTTGAAAAAGTGTTTATTTCTGTATTTCAACATGATTTGGAGCTTGTTTTTGGAAAAGTGTTTATTTCTGTATTCCAATATTGCAACTTGCTGAAAACTGTCCACAGTGATCCTATCATCCAGTTCTAACAGTACTGGAAAAAAATCACTTACAGAGTGCATCAAACATGATTTAGAGCTTGTTTATGAAAAAGTGTTTATTTCTGTATTTAAACATGATTTGGAGCTTGTTTTTGGAAAAGTGTTTATTTCTGTATTCCAATATTGCAACTTGCTGAAAACTGTCCACAGTGATCCTATCATCCAGTTCTAACAGTACTGGAAAAAAATCACTTACAGAGTGCATCAAACATGATTTAGAGCTTGTTTATGAAAAAGTGTTTATTTCTGTATTTCAACATGATTTAGAGCTTGTTATTGAAAAAGTGTTTATTTCTGTATTTCACCATGATTTGGAGCTTGTTTTTGGAAAAGTGTTTATTTCTGTATTTCAACATGATTTGGAGCTTGTTTTTGGAAAAGTGTTTGTTTCTGTATTCCAATATTGCAACTTGATGAAAACTGTCCACAGTGTTCCTATCATCAAGTTCTAACAGTACTAGAAAAAAAATCTCTTACAGAGTGCATCAAACATGATTTAGAGCTTGTTCATGAAAAAGTGTTTATTTCTGTATTTCAACATGATTTGGAGCTTGTTTATGAAAAAGTGTTTATTTCTGTATTTCAACATGATTTAGAGCTTGTTTATGAAAAAGTGTTTATTTCTGTATTTCAACATGATTTAGAGCCTGTTTTTGAAAAAGTGTTTATTTCTGTATTCCAATATTGCTACTTGCTGAAAACTGTCTACAGTGATCCTATCATCCAGTTCTAACAATACTGGGAAAAAAATCACTTACAGAGTGCATCAAACATGATTTAGAGCTTGTTTATGAAAAAGTGTTTATTTTTGTATTTCAACATGATTTAGAGCTTGTTTTTGAAAAAGTGTTTATTTCTGTATTTCAACATGATTTGGAGCTTGTTTTTGGAAAAGTGTTTATTTCTGTATTCCAATATTGCAACTTGCTGAAAACTGTCCACAGTGATCCTATCATCCAGTTCTAACAGTACTGGAAAAATATCACTTACAGAGTGCATCAAACATGATTTAGAGCTTGTTTATGAAAACGTGTTTATTTCTGTATTTAAACATGATTTGGAGCTTGTTTTTGGAAAAGTGTTTATTTCTGTATTCCAATATTGCAACTTGCTGAAAACTGTCCACAGTGATCCTATCATCCAGTTCTAACAGTACTGGAAAAAAATCACTTACAGAGTGCATCAAACATGATTTAGAGCTTGTTTATGAAAAAGTGTTTATTTCTGTATTTCAACATGATTTAGAGCTTGTTATTGAAAAAGTGTTTATTTCTGTATTTCACCATGATTTGGAGCTTGTTTTTGGAAAAGTGTTTATTTCTGTATTTCAACATGATTTGGAGCTTGTTTTTGGAAAAGTGTTTGTTTCTGTATTCCAATATTGCAACTTGCTGAAAACTGTCCACAGTGTTCCTATCATCCAGTTCTAACAGTACTAGAAAAAAAATCTCTTACAGAGTGCATCAAACATGATTTAGAGCTTGTTCATGAAAAAGTGTTTATTTCTGTATTTCAACATGATTTGGAGCTTGTTTTTGGAAAAGTGTTTATTTCTGTATTTCAACATGATTTGGAGCTTGTTTTTGGAAAAGTGTTTGTTTCTGTATTCCAATATTGCAACTTGCTGAATACTGTCCACAGTGTTCCTATCATCCAGTTCTAACAGTACTTGGAAAAAAATCACTTACAGAGTGCATCAACATTATTTAGAGCTTGTTTATGAAAAAGTGTTTATTTCTGTATTTCAACATGATTTAGAGCTTGTTTTTGAAAAAGTGTTTATTTTTGTATTTCAACATGATTTAGAGCTTGTTTTTGAAAAAGTGTTTATTTCTGTATTTCAACATGATTTGGAGCTTGTTTTTGGAAAAGTGTTTATTTCTGTATTCCAATATTGCAACTTGCTGAAAACTGTCCACAGTGATCCTATCATCCAGTTCTAACAGTACTGGAAAAAAATCACTTACAGAGTGCATCAAACATGATTTAGAGCTTGTTTATGAAAAAGTGTTTATTTCTGTATTTAAACATGATTTGGAGCTTGTTTTTGGAAAAGTGTTTATTTCTGTATTCCAATATTGCAACTTGCTGAAAACTGTCCACAGTGACCCTATCATCCAGTTCTAACAGTACTGGAAAAAAATCACTTACAGAGTGCATCAAACATGATTTAGAGCTTGTTTATGAAAAAGTGTTTATTTCTGTATTTCAACATGATTTAGAGCTTGTTATTGAAAAAGTGTTTATTTCTGTATTTCACCATGATTTGGAGCTTGTTTTTGGAAAAGTGTTTATTTCTGTATTTCAACATGATTTGGAGCTTGTTTTTGGAAAAGTGTTTGTTTCTGTATTTCAACATGATTTAGAGTTTGTTTTTGAAAAAGTGTTTATTTCTGTATTTCACCATGATTTGGGGCTTGTTTTTGGAAAAGTGTTTATTTCTGTATTTCACCATGATTTGGAGCTTGTTTTTGGAAAAGTGTTTATTTCTGTATTTCAACATGATTTGGAGCTTGTTTTTGGAAAAGTGTTTGTTTCTGTATTCCAATATTGCAACTTGCTGAAAACTGTCCACAGTGTTCCTATCATCAAGTTCTAACAGTACTAGAAAAAAAATGTCTTACAGAGTGCATCAAACATGATTTAGAGCTTGTTTATGAAAAAGTGTTTATTTCTGTATTTCAACATGATTTGGAGCTTGTTTTTGGAAAAGTGTTTATTTCTGTATTCCAATATTGCAACTTGCTGAAAACTGTCCACAGTGATCCAATCATCCAGTTCTAACAGTACTGGAAAAAAATCATTTACAGAGTGCATCAAACATGATTTAGAGCTTGTTTATGAAAAAGTGTTTATTTCTGTATTTCAACATGATTTAGAGCTTGTTTTTGGAAAAGTGTTTATTTCTGTATTCCAATATTGCTACTTGCTGAAAACTGTCTACAGTGATCCTATCATCCAGTTCTAACAGTACTGGGAAAACAATCACTTACAGAGTGCATCAAACATGATTTAGAGCTTGTTTATGAAAAAGTGTTTAGTTTTGTATTTCAACATGATTTAGAGCTTGTTTTTGAAAAAGTGTTTATTTCTGTATTTCAACATGATTTGGAGCTTGTTTTTGGAAAAGTGTTTATTTCTGTATTCCAATATTGCAACTTGCTGAAAACTGTCCACAGTGATCCTATCATCCAGTTCTAACAGTACTGGAAAAAAATCACTTACAGAGTGCATCAAACATGATTTAGAGCTTGTTTATGAAAAAGTGTTTATTTCTGTATTTAAACATGATTTGGAGCTTGTTTTTGGAAAAGTGTTTATTTCTGTATTCCAATATTGCAACTTGCTGAAAACTGTCCACAGTGACCCTATCATCCAGTTCTAACAGTACTGGAAAAAAATCACTTACAGAGTGCATCAAACATGATTTAGAGCTTGTTTATGAAAAAGTGTTTATTTCTGTATTTCAACATGATTTAGAGCTTGTTTTTGGAAAAGTGTTTATTTCTGTATTCCAATATTGCTACTTGCTGAAAACTGTCTACAGTGATCCTATCATCCAGTTCTAACAGTACTGGGAAAACAATCACTTACAGAGTGCATCAAACATGATTTAGAGCTTGTTTATGAAAAAGTGTTTAGTTTTGTATTTCAACATGATTTAGAGCTTGTTTTTGAAAAAGTGTTTATTTCTGTATTTCAACATGATTTAGAGCTTGTTATTGAAAAAGTGTTTATTTCTGTATTTCACCATGATTTGGAGCTTGTTTTTGGAAAAGTGTTTATTTCTGTATTTCAACATGATTTGGAGCTTGTTTTTGGAAAAGTGTTTGTTTCTGTATTCCAATATTGCAACTTGCTGAAAACTGTCCACAGTGTTCCTATCATCCAGTTCTAACAGTACTAGAAAAAAAATCTCTTACAGAGTGCATCAAACATGATTTAGAGCTTGTTCATGAAAAAGTGTTTATTTCTGTATTTCAACATGATTTGGAGCTTGTTTTTGGAAAAGTGTTTATTTCTGTATTTCAACATGATTTGGAGCTTGTTTTTGGAAAAGTGTTTGTTTCTGTATTCCAATATTGCAACTTGCTGAATACTGTCCACAGTGTTCCTATCATCCAGTTCTAACAGTACTTGGAAAAAAATCACTTACAGAGTGCATCAACATTATTTAGAGCTTGTTTATGAAAAGTGTTTATTTCTGTATTTCAACATGATTTAGAGCTTGTTTTTGAAAAAGTGTTTATTTTTGTATTTCAACATGATTTAGAGCTTGTTTTTGAAAAAGTGTTTATTTCTGTATTTCAACATGATTTGGAGCTTGTTTTTGGAAAAGTGTTTATTTCTGTATTCCAATATTGCAACTTGCTGAAAACTGTCCACAGTGATCCTATCATCCAGTTCTAACAGTACTGGAAAAAAATCACTTACAGAGTGCATCAAACATGATTTAGAGCTTGTTTATGAAAAAGTGTTTATTTCTGTATTTAAACATGATTTGGAGCTTGTTTTTGGAAAAGTGTTTATTTCTGTATTCCAATATTGCAACTTGCTGAAAACTGTCCACAGTGACCCTATCATCCAGTTCTAACAGTACTGGAAAAAAATCACTTACAGAGTGCATCAAACATGATTTAGAGCTTGTTTATGAAAAAGTGTTTATTTCTGTATTTCAACATGATTTAGAGCTTGTTATTGAAAAAGTGTTTATTTCTGTATTTCACCATGATTTGGAGCTTGTTTTTGGAAAAGTGTTTATTTCTGTATTTCAACATGATTTGGAGCTTGTTTTTGGAAAAGTGTTTGTTTCTGTATTCCAATATTGCAACTTGCTGAAAACTGTCCACAGTGTTCCTATCATCCAGTTCTAACAGTACTAGAAAAAAAATCTCTTACAGAGTGCATCAAACATGATTTAGAGCTTGTTCATGAAAAAGTGTTTATTTCTGTATTTCAACATGATTTGGAGCTTGTTTTTGGAAAAGTGTTTATTTCTGTATTTCAACATGATTTGGAGCTTGTTTTTGGAAAAGTGTTTGTTTCTGTATTCCAATATTGCAACTTGCTGAATACTGTCCACAGTGTTCCTATCATCCAGTTCTAACAGTACTTGGAAAAAAATCACTTACAGAGTGCATCAAACATTATTTAGAGCTTGTTTATGAAAAAGTGTTTATTTCTGTATTTCAACATGATTTAGAGTTTGTTTTTGGAAAAGTGTTTATTTCTGTATTTCACCATGATTTGGAGCTTGTTTTTGGAAAAGTGTTTATTTCTGTATTTCAACATGATTTGGAGCTTGTTTTTGGAAAAGTGTTTGTTTCTGTATTCCAATATTGCAACTTGCTGAAAACTATCCACAGTGTTCCTATCATCAAGTTCTAACAGTACTAGAAAAAAAATGTCTTACAGAGTGCATCAAACATGATTTAGAGCTTGTTTATGAAAAAGTGTTTATTTCTGTATTTCAACATGATTTGGAGCTTGTTTTTGGAAAAGTGTTTATTTCTGTATTTCAACATGATTTGGAGCTTGTTTTTGGAAAAGTGTTTGTTTCTGTATTCCAATATTGCAACTTGCTGAAAACTGTCCACAGTGTTCCTATCATCAAGTTCTAACAGTACTAGAAAAAAAATCTCTTACAGAGTGCATCAAACATGATTTAGAGCTTGTTCATGAAAAAGTGTTTATTTCTGTATTTCAACATGATTTGGAGCTTGTTTTTGGAAAAGTGTTTATTTCTGTATTTCACCATGATTTGGAGCTTGTTTTTTTGAAAAGTGTTTGTTTCTGTATTCCAATATTGCAACTTGCTGAAAACTGTCCACAGTGTTCCTATCATCCAGTTCTAACAGTACTAGAAAAAAAATCTCTTACAGAGTGCATCAAACATGATTTAGAGCTTGTTCATGAAAAAGTGTTTATTTCTGTATTTCAACATGATTTGGAGCTTGTTTTTGGAAAAGTGTTTATTTCTGTATTTCAACATGATTTGGAGCTTGTTTTTGGAAAAGTGTTTGTTTCTGTATTCCAATATTGCAACTTGCTGAATACTGTCCACAGTGTTCCTATCATCCAGTTCTAACAGTACTTGGAAAAAAATCACTTACAGAGTGCATCAACATTATTTAGAGCTTGTTTATGAAAAAGTGTTTATTTCTGTATTTCAACATGATTTAGAGCTTGTTTTTGAAAAAGTGTTTATTTTTGTATTTCAACATGATTTAGAGCTTGTTTTTGAAAAAGTGTTTATTTCTGTATTTCAACATGATTTGGAGCTTGTTTTTGGAAAAGTGTTTGTTTCTGTATTCCAATATTGCAACTTGCTGAAAACTGTCCACAGTGTTCCTATCATCCAGTTCTAACAGTACTAGAAAAAAAATCTCTTACAGAGTGCATCAAACATGATTTAGAGCTTGTTCATGAAAAAGTGTTTATTTCTGTATTTCAACATGATTTGGAGCTTTTTTTTGGAAAAGTGTTTATTTCTGTATTTCAACATGATTTGGAGCTTGTTTTTGGAAAAGTGTTTGTTTCTGTATTCCAATATTGCAACTTGCTGAATACTGTCCACAGTGTTCCTATCATCCAGTTCTAACAGTACTTGGAAAAAAATCACTTACAGAGTGCATCAAACATTATTTAGAGCTTGTTTATGAAAAAGTGTTTATTTCTGTATTTCAACATGATTTAGAGTTTGTTTTTGAAAAAGTGTTTATTTCTGTATTTCACCATGATTTGGAGCTTGTTTTTGGAAAAGTGTTTATTTCTGTATTTCACCATGATTTGGAGCTTGTTTTTGGAAAAGTGTTTATTTCTGTATTTCAACATGATTTGGAGCTTGTTTTTGGAAAAGTGTTTGTTTCTGTATTCCAATATTGCAACTTGCTGAAAACTGTCCACAGTGTTCCTATCATCAAGTTCTAACAGTACTAGAAAAAAAATGTCTTACAGAGTGCATCAAACATGATTTAGAGCTTGTTTATGAAAAAGTGTTTATTTCTGTATTTCAACATGATTTGGAGCTTGTTTTTGGAAAAGTGTTTATTTCTGTATTTCAACATGATTTGGAGCTTGTTTTTGGAAAAGTGTTTGTTTCTGTATTCCAATATTGCAACTTGCTGAAAACTGTCCACAGTGTTCCTATCATCAAGTTCTAACAGTACTAGAAAAAAAATCTCTTACAGAGTGCATCAAACATGATTTAGAGCTTGTTCATGAAAAAGTGTTTATTTCTGTATTTCAACATGATTTGGAGCTTGTTTTTGGAAAAAGTGTTTATTTCTGTATTTCAACATGATTTGGAGCTTGTTTTTGGAAAAGTGTTTGTTTCTGTATTCCAATATTGCAACTTGCAGAATACTGTCCACAGTGTTCCTATCATCCAGTTCTAACAGTACTAGAAAAAAAATGTCTTACAGAGTGCATCAAACATGATTTAGAGCTTGTTTATGAAAAAGTGTTTATTTCTGTATTTCAACATGATTTAGAGTTTGTTTTTGAAAAAGTGTTTATTTCTGTATTTCACCATGATTTGGAGCTTGTTTTTGGAAAAGTGTTTATTTCTGTATTTCACCATGATTTGGAGCTTGTTTTTGGAAAAGTGTTTATTTCTGTATTTCAACATGATTTGGAGCTTGTTTTTGGAAAAGTGTTTGTTTCTGTATTCCAATATTGCAACTTGCTGAAAACTGTCCACAGTGTTCCTATCATCAAGTTCTAACAGTACTAGAAAAAAAATGTCTTACAGAGTGCATCAAACATGATTTAGAGCTTGTTTATGAAAAAGTGTTTATTTCTGTATTTCAACATGATTTGGAGCTTGTTTTTGGAAAAGTGTTTATTTCTGTATTTCAACATGATTTGGAGCTTGTTTTTGGAAAAGTGTTTGTTTCTGTATTCCAATATTGCAACTTGCTGAAAACTGTCCACAGTGTTCCTATCATCAAGTTCTAACAGTACTAGAAAAAAAATCTCTTACAGAGTGCATCAAACATGATTTAGAGCTTGTTCATGAAAAAGTGTTTATTTCTGTATTTCAACATGATTTGGAGCTTGTTTTTGGAAAAGTGTTTATTTCTGTATTTCAACATGATTTGGAGCTTGTTTTTGGAAAAGTGTTTGTTTCTGTATTCCAATATTGCAACTTGCTGAATACTGTCCACAGTGTTCCTATCATCCAGTTCTAACAGTACTTGGAAAAAAATCACTTACAGAGTGCATCAAACATTATTTAGAGCTTGTTTATGAAAAAGTGTTTATTTCTGTATTTCAACATGATTTAGAGCTTGTTTTTGAAAAAGTGTTTATTTTTGTATTTCAACATGATTTAGAGCTTGTTTTTGAAAAAGTGTTTATTTCTGTATTTCAACATGATTTGGAGCTTGTTTTTGGAAAAGTGTTTATTTCTGTATTCCAATATTGCAAATTGCTGAAAACTGTCCACAGTGATCCTATCATCCAGTTCTAACAGTACTGGAAAAAAATCACTTACAGAGTGCATCAAACATGATTTAGAGCTTGTTTATGAAAAAGTGTTTATTTCTGTATTTAAACAAGATTTGGAGCTTGTTTTTGGAAAAGTGTTTATTTCTGTATTCCAATATTGCAACTTGCTGAAAACTGTCCACAGTGATCCTATCATCCAGTTCTAACAGTACTGGAAAAAAATCACTTACAGAGTGCATCAAACATGATTTAGAGCTTGTTTATGAAAAAGTGTTTATTTCTGTATTTCACCATGATTTGGAGCTTGTTTTTGGAAAAGTGTTTGTTTCTGTATTCCAATATTGCAACTTGCTGAAAACTGTCCACAGTGTTCCTATCATCAAGTTCTAACAGTACTAGAAAAAAAATCTCTTACAGAGTGCATCAAACATGATTTAGAGCTTGTTCATGAAAAAGTGTTTATTTCTGTATTTCAACATGATTTGGAGCTTGTTTTTGGAAAAGTGTTTTTTTTCTGTATTTCAACATGATTTGGAGCTTGTTTTTGGAAAAGTGTTTGTTTCTGTATTCCAATATTGCAACTTGCTGAATACTGTCCACAGTGTTCCTATCATCCAGTTCTAACAGTACTAGAAAAAAAATGTCTTACAGAGTGCATCAAACATGATTTAGAGCTTGTTTATGAAAAAGTGTTTATTTCTGTATTTCAACATGATTTAGAGTTTGTTTTTGAAAAAGTGTTTATTTCTGTATTTCACCATGATTTGGAGCTTGTTTTTGGAAAAGTGTTTATTTCTGTATTTCACCATGATTTGGAGCTTGTTTTTGGAAAAGTGTTTATTTCTGTATTTCAACATGATTTGGAGCTTGTTTTTGGAAAAGTGTTTGTTTCTGTATTCCAATATTGCAACTTGCTGAAAACTGTCCACAGTGTTCCTATCATCAAGTTCTAACAGTACTAGAAAAAAAATGTCTTACAGAGTGCATCAAACATGATTTAGAGCTTGTTTATGAAAAAGTGTTTATTTCTGTATTTCAACATGATTTGGAGCTTGTTTTTGGAAAAGTGTTTATTTCTGTATTTCAACATGATTTGGAGCTTGTTTTTGGAAAAGTGTTTGTTTCTGTATTCCAATATTGCAACTTGCTGAAAACTGTCCACAGTGTTCCTATCATCAAGTTCTAACAGTACTAGAAAAAAAATCTCTTACAGAGTGCATCAAACATGATTTAGAGCTTGTTCATGAAAAAGTGTTTATTTCTGTATTTCAACATGATTTGGAGCTTGTTTTTGGAAAAGTGTTTATTTCTGTATTTCAACATGATTTGGAGCTTGTTTTTGGAAAAGTGTTTGTTTCTGTATTCCAATATTGCAACTTGCTGAATACTGTCCACAGTGTTCCTATCATCCAGTTCTAACAGTACTAGAAAAAAAATGTCTTACAGAGTGCATCAAACATGATTTAGAGCTTGTTTATGAAAAAGTGTTTATTTCTGTATTTCAACATGATTTAGAGTTTGTTTTTGAAAAAGTGTTTATTTCTGTATTTCACCATGATTTGGAGCTTGTTTTTGGAAAAGTTTTTATTTCTGTATTTCACCATGATTTGGAGCTTGTTTTTGGAAAAGTGTTTATTTCTGTATTTCAACATGATTTGGAGCTTGTTTTTGGAAAAGTGTTTGTTTCTGTATTCCAATATTGCAACTTGCTGAAAACTGTCCACAGTGTTCCTATCATCAAGTTCTAACAGTACTAGAAAAAAAATGTCTTACAGAGTGCATCAAACATGATTTAGAGCTTGTTTATGAAAAAGTGTTTATTTCTGTATTTCAACATGATTTGGAGCTTGTTTTTGGAAAAGTGTTTATTTCTGTATTTCAACATGATTTGGAGCTTGTTTTTGGAAAAGTGTTTGTTTCTGTATTCCAATATTGCAACTTGCTGAAAACTGTCCACAGTGTTCCTATCATCAAGTTCTAACAGTACTAGAAAAAAAATCTCTTACAGAGTGCATCAAACATGATTTAGAGCTTGTTCATGAAAAAGTGTTTATTTCTGTATTTCAACATGATTTGGAGCTTGTTTTTGGAAAAGTGTTTATTTCTGTATTTCAACATGATTTGGAGCTTGTTTTTGGAAAAGTGTTTGTTTCTGTATTCCAATATTGCAACTTGCTGAATACTGTCCACAGTGTTCCTATCATCCAGTTCTAACAGTACTTGGAAAAAAATCACTTACAGAGTGCATCAAACATTATTTAGAGCTTGTTTATGAAAAAGTGTTTATTTCTGTATTTCAACATGATTTAGAGCTTGTTTTTGAAAAAGTGTTTATTTTTGTATTTCAACATGATTTAGAGCTTGTTTTTGAAAAAGTGTTTATTTCTGTATTTCAACATGATTTGGAGCTTGTTTTTGGAAAAGTGTTTATTTCTGTATTCCAATATTGCAAATTGCTGAAAACTGTCCACAGTGATCCTATCATCCAGTTCTAACAGTACTGGAAAAAAATCACTTACAGAGTGCATCAAACATGATTTAGAGCTTGTTTATGAAAAAGTGTTTATTTCTGTATTTAAACAAGATTTGGAGCTTGTTTTTGGAAAAGTGTTTATTTCTGTATTCCAATATTGCAACTTGCTGAAAACTGTCCACAGTGATCCTATCATCCAGTTCTAACAGTACTGGAAAAAAATCACTTACAGAGTGCATCAAACATGATTTAGAGCTTGTTTATGAAAAAGTGTTTATTTCTGTATTTCAACATGATTTAGAGCTTGTTATTGAAAAAGTGTTTATTTCTGTATTTCACCATGATTTGGAGCTTGTTTTTGGAAAAGTGTTTGTTTCTGTATTCCAATATTGCAACTTGCTGAAAACTGTCCACAGTGTTCCTATCATCAAGTTCTAACAGTACTAGAAAAAAAATCTCTTACAGAGTGCATCAAACATGATTTAGAGCTTGTTCATGAAAAAGTGTTTATTTCTGTATTTCAACATGATTTGGAGCTTGTTTTTGGAAAAGTGTTTTTTTTCTGTATTTCAACATGATTTGGAGCTTGTTTTTGGAAAAGTGTTTGTTTCTGTATTCCAATATTGCAACTTGCTGAATACTGTCCACAGTGTTCCTATCATCCAGTTCTAACAGTACTTGGAAAAAAATCACTTACAGAGTGCATCAAACATTATTTAGAGCTTGTTTATGAAAAAGTGTTTATTTCTGTATTTCAACATGATTTAGAGCTTGTTTTTGAAAAAGTGTTTATTTTTGTATTTCAACATGATTCAGAGCTTGTTTTTGAAAAAGTGTTTATTTCTGTATTTCAACATGATTTGGAGCTTGTTTTTGGAAAAGTGTTTATTTCTGTATTCCAATATTGCAAATTGCTGAAAACTGTCCACAGTGATCCTATCATCCAGTTCTAACAGTACTGGAAAAAAATTACTTACAGAGTGCATCAAACATGATTTAGAGCTTGTTTATGAAAAAGTGTTTATTTCTGTATTTAAACAAGATTTGGAGCTTGTTTTTGGAAAAGTGTTTATTTCTGTATTCCAATATTGCAACTTGCTGAAAACTGTCCACAGTGATCCTATCATCCAGTTCTAACAGTACTGGAAAAAAATCACTTACAGAGTGCATCAAACATGATTTAGAGCTTGTTTATGAAAAAGTGTTTATTTCTGTATTTCAACATGATTTAGAGCTTGTTATTGAAAAAGTGTTTATTTCTGTATTTCACCATGATTTGGAGCTTGTTTTTGGAAAAGTGTTTATTTCTGTATTTCAACATGATTTGGAGCTTGTTTTTGGAAAAGTGTTTGTTTCTGTATTCCAATATTGCAACTTGCTGAAAACTGTCCACAGTGTTCCTATCATCAAGTTCTAACAGTACTAGAAAAAAAATCTCTTACAGAGTGCATCAAACATGATTTAGAGCTTGTTCATGAAAAAGTGTTTATTTCTGTATTTCAACATGATTTGGAGCTTGTTTTTGGAAAAGTGTTTTTTTTCTGTATTTCAACATGATTTGGAGCTTGTTTTTGGAAAAGTGTTTGTTTCTGTATTCCAATATTGCAACTTGCTGAATACTGTCCACAGTGTTCCTATCATCCAGTTCTAACAGTACTTGGAAAAAAATCACTTACAGAGTGCGTCAAACATTATTTAGAGCTTGTTTATGAAAAAGTGTTTATTTCTGTATTTCAACATGATTTGGAGCTTGTTTTTGGAAAAGTGTTTATTTCTGTATTTCAACATGATTTGGAGCTTGTTTTTGGAAAAGTGTTTATTTCTGTATTCCAATATTGCTACTTGCTGAAAACTGTCCACAGTGTTCCTATCATCCAGTTCTAACAGTACTAGAAAAAAAAATACTTACAGAGTACATCAAACATGATTTAGAGCTTGTTTAGGAAAAAGTGTTTATTTCTGTATTTCAACATGATTTGGAGCTTGTTTTTGGAAAAGTGTTTATTTCTGTATTCCAATATTGCAACTTGCTGAAAACTGTCCACAGTGATCCAATCATCCAGTTCTAACAGTACTGGAAAAAAATCATTTACAGAGTGCATCAAACATGATTTAGAGCTTGTTTATGAAAAAGTGTTTATTTCTGTATTTCAACATGATTTAGAGCTTGTTTTTGGAAAAGTGTTTATTTCTGTATTCCAATATTGCTACTTGCTGAAAACTGTCTACAGTGATCCTATCATCCAGTTCTAACAGTACTGGGAAAACAATCACTTACAGAGTGCATCAAACATGATTTAGAGCTTGTTTATGAAAAAGTGTTTAGTTTTGTATTTCAACATGATTTAGAGCTTGTTTTTGAAAAAGTGTTTATTTCTGTATTTCAACATGATTTGGGGCTTGTTTTTGTAAAAGTGTTTATTTCTGTATTTCAACATGATTTGGAGCTTGTTTTTGGAAAAGTGTTTATTTCTGTATTCCAATATTGCAACTTGCTGAAAACTGTCCACAGTGATCCTATCATCCAGTTCTAACAGTACTGGAAAAAAATCACTTACAGAGTGCATCAAACATGATTTAGAGCTTGTTTATGAAAAAGTGTTTATTTCTGTATTTCAACATGATTTAGAGCTTGTTTTTGAAAAAGTATTTATTTCTGTATTTCAACATGATTTGGAGCTTGTTTTTTGGAAAAGTGTTTATTTCTGTATTCCAAT
Source organism: Salvelinus fontinalis (assembly GCF_029448725.1). Lineage (NCBI taxonomy): Eukaryota > Metazoa > Chordata > Actinopteri > Salmoniformes > Salmonidae > Salvelinus > Salvelinus fontinalis. Next base: position 187,801 of record NW_026600551.1, read on the forward strand.
ATTGCAACTTGCTGAAAACTGTCCACAGTGATCCTATCATCCAGTTCTAACAGTACTGGAAAAAAATCATTTACAGAGTGCATCAAACATGATTTAGAGCTTGTTTATGAAAAAGTGTTTATTTCTGTATTTCAACATGATTTAGAGCTTGTTTTTGGAAAAGTGTTTATTTCTGTATTCCAATATTGCTACTTGCTGAAAACTGTCTACAGTGATCCTATCATCCAGTTCTAACAGTACTGGGAAAACAATCACTTACAGAGTGCATCAAACATGATTTAGAGCTTGTTTATGAAAAAGTGTTTAGTTTTGTATTTCAACATGATTTAGAGCTTGTTTTTGAAAAAGTGTTTATTTCTGTATTTCAACATGATTTGGGGCTTGTTTTTGTAAAAGTGTTTATTTCTGTATTTCAACATGATTTGGAGCTTGTTTTTGGAAAAGTGTTTATTTCTGTATTCCAATATTGCTACTTGCTGAAAACTGTCCACAGTGATCCTATCATCCAGTTCTAACAGTACTGGAAAAAAATCACTTACAGAGTGCATCAAACATGATTTAGAGCTTGTTTATGAAAAAGTGTTTATTTCTGTATTTCAACATGATTTAGAGCTTGTTTTTGAAAAAGTATTTATTTCTGTATTTCAACATGATTTGGAGCTTGTTTTTATGAAAAGTGTTTATTTCTGTATTCCAATATTGCTACTTGCTGAAAACTGTCTACAGTGATCCTATCATCCAGTTCTAACAATACTGGGAAAAAAATCAATTACAGAGTGCATCAAACATGATTTAGAGCTTGTTTATGAAAAAGTGTTTATTTTTGTATTTCAACATGATTTAGAGCTTGTTTTTGAAAAAGTGTTTATTTCTGTATTTCAACATGATTTGGAGCTTGTTTTTGGAAAAGTGTTTATTTCTGTATTCCAATATTGCAACTTGCTGAAAACTGTCCACAGTGATCCTATCATCCAGTTCTAACAGTACTGGAAAAATATCACTTACAGAGTGCATCAAACATGATTTAGAGCTTGTTTATGAAAACGTGTTTATTTCTGTATTTAAACATGATTTGGAGCTTGTTTTTGGAAAAGTGTTTATTTCTGTATTCCAATATTGCAACTTGCTGAAAACTGTCCACAGTGATCCTATCATCCAGTTCTAACAGTACTGGGAAAAAAACACTTACAGAGTGCATCAAACATGATTTAGAGCTTGTTTATGAAAAAGTGTTTATTTCTGTATTTCAACATGATTTAGAGCTTGTTATTGAAAAAGTGTTTATTTCTGTATTTCACCATGATTTGGAGCTTGTTTTTGGAAAAGTGTTTATTTCTGTATTTCAACATGATTTGGAGCTTGTTTTTGGAAAAGTGTTTGTTTCTGTATTCCAATATTGCTACTTGCTGAAAACTGTCTACAGTGATCCTATCATCCAGTTCTAACAGTACTGGGAAAACAATCACTTACAGAGTGCATCAAACATGATTTAGAGCTTGTTTATGAAAAAGTGTTTAGTTTTGTATTTCAACATGATTTAGAGCTTGTTTTTGAAAAAGTGTTTATTTCTGTATTTCAACATGATTTGGAGCTTGTTTTTGGAAAAGTGTTTATTTCTGTATTCCAATATTGCAACTTGCTGAAAACTGTCCACAGTGATCCTATCATCCAGTTCTAACACTACTGGAAAAATATCACTTACAGAGTGCATCAAACATGATTTAGAGCTTGTTTATGAAAACGTGTTTATTTCTGTATTTAAACATGATTTGGAGCTTGTTTTTGGAAAAGTGTTTATTTCTGTATTCCAATATTGCAACTTGCTGAAAACTGTCCACAGTGATCCTATCATCCAGTTCTAACAGTACTGGAAAAAAATCACTTACAGAGTGCATCAAACATGATTTAGAGCTTGTTTATGAAAAAGTGTTTATTTCTGTATTTCAACATGATTTAGAGCTTGTTATTGAAAAAGTGTTTATTTCTGTATTTCACCATGATTTGGAGCTTGTTTTTGGAAAAGTGTTTATTTCTGTATTTCAACATGATTTGGAGCTTGTTTTTGGAAAAGTGTTTGTTTCTGTATTCCAATATTGCTACTTGCTGAAAACTGTCTACAGTGATCCTATCATCCAGTTCTAACAGTACTGGGAAAAAAATCACTTACAGAGTGCATCAAACATGATTTAGAGCTTGTTTATGAAAAAGTGTTTAGTTTTCTATTTCAACATGATTTAGAGCTTGTTTTTGAAAAAGTGTTTATTTCTGTATTTCAACATGATTTGGGGCTTGTTTTTGGAAAAGTGTTTATTTCTGTATTCCAATATTGCAACTTGCTGAAAACTGTCCACAGTGATCCTATCATCCAGTTCTAACAGTACTGGAAAAAAATCACTTACAGAGTGCATCAAACATGATTTAGAGCTTGTTTATGAAAAAGTGTTTATTTCTGTATTTCAACATGATTTAGAGCTTGTTTTTGAAAAAGTGTTTATTTCTGTATTTCAACATGATTTTGAGCTTGTTTTTGTAAAAGTGTTTATTTCTGTATTTCAACATGATTTGGAGCTTGTTTTTGGAAAAGTGTTTATTTCTGTATTCCAATATTGCTACATGCTGAAAACTGTCCACAGTGATCCTATCATCCAGTTCTAACAGTACTGGAAAAAAATCACTTACAGAGTGCATCAAACATGATTTAGAGCTTGTTTATGAAAAAGTGTTTATTTCTGTATTTCAACATGATTTAGAGCTTGTTATTGAAAAAGTGTTTATTTCTGTATTTCACCATGATTTGGAGCTTGTTTTTGGAAAAGTGTTTATTTCTGTATTTCAACATGATTTGGAGCTTGTTTTTGGAAAAGTGTTTGTTTCTGTATTCCAATATTGCTACTTGCTGAAAACTGTCTACAGTGATCCTATCATCCAGTTCTAACAGTACTGGGAAAACAATCACTTACAGAGTGCATCAAACATGATTTAGAGCTTGTTTATGAAAAAGTGTTTAGTTTTGTATTTCAACATGATTTAGAGCTTGTTTTTGAAAAAGTGTTTATTTCTGTATTTCAACATGATTTGGGGCTTGTTTTTGGAAAAGTGTTTATTTCTGTATTCCAATATTGCAACTTGCTGAAAACTGTCCACAGTGATCCTATCATCCAGTTCTAACAGTACTGGAAAAAAATCACTTACAGAGTGCATCAAACATGATTTAGAGCTTGTTTATGAAAAAGTGTTTATTTCTGTATTTCAACATGATTTAGAGCTTGTTTTTGAAAAAGTGTTTATTTCTGTATTTCAACATGATTTTGAGCTTGTTTTTGTAAAAGTGTTTATTTCTGTATTTCAACATGATTTGGAGCTTGTTTTTGGAAAAGTGTTTATTTCTGTATTCCAATATTGCTACATGCTGAAAACTGTCCACAGTGATCCTATCATCCAGTTCTAACAGTACTGGAAAAAAATCACTTACAGAGTGCATCAAACATGATTTAGAGCTTGTTTATGAAAAAGTGTTTATTTCTGTATTTCAACATGATTTAGAGCTTGTTATTGAAAAAGTGTTTATTTCTGTATTTCACCATGATTTGGAGCTTGTTTTTGGAAAAGTGTTTATTTCTGTATTTCAACATGATTTGGAGCTTGTTTTTGGAAAAGTGTTTGTTTCTGTATTCCAATATTGCTACTTGCTGAAAACTGTCTACAGTGATCCTATCATCCAGTTCTAACAGTACTGGGAAAACAATCACTTACAGAGTGCATCAAACATGATTTAGAGCTTGTTTATGAAAAAGTGTTTAGTTTTGTATTTCAACATGATTTAGAGCTTGTTTTTGAAAAAGTGTTTATTTCTGTATTTCAACATGATTTGGAGCTTGTTTTTGGAAAAGTGTTTATTTCTGTATTCCAATATTGCAACTTGCTGAAAACTGTCCACAGTGATCCTATCATCCAGTTCTAACAGTACTGGAAAAAAATCACTTACAGAGTGCATCAAACATGATTTAGAGCTTGTTTATGAAAAAGTGTTTATTTCTGTATTTCAACATGATTTAGAGCTTGTTTTGAAAAAGTGTTTATTTCTGTATTTCAACATGATTTTGAGCTTGTTTTTGTAAAAGTGTTTATTTCTGTATTTCAACATGATTTGGAGCTTGTTTTTGGAAAAGTGTTTATTTCTGTATTCCAATATTGCTACTTGCTGAAAACTGTCCACAGTGATCCTATCATCCAGTTCTAACAGTACTGGAAAAAAATCACTTACAGAGTGCATCAAACATGATTTAGAGCTTGTTTATGAAAAAGTGTTTATTTCTGTATTTCAACATGATTTAGAGCTTGTTTTTGAAAAAGTATTTATTTCTGTATTTCAACATGATTTGGAGCTTGTTTTTATGAAAAGTGTTTATTTCTGTATTCCAATATTGCTACTTGCTGAAAACTGTCTACAGTAAACCTATCATCCAGTTCTAACAATACTGGGAAAAAAATCACTTACAGAGTGCATCAAACATGATTTAGAGCTTGTTTATGAAAAAGTCTTTATTTTTGTATTTCAACATGATTTAGAGCTTGTTTTTGAAAAAGTGTTTATTTCTGTATTTCAACATGATTTGGAGCTTGTTTTTGGAAAAGTGTTTATTTCTGTATTCCAATATTGCAACTTGCTGAAAACTGTCCACAGTGATCCTATCATCCAGTTCTAACAGTACTGGAAAAATATCACTTACAGAGTGCATCAAACATGATTTAGAGCTTGTTTTATGAAAACGTGTTTATTTCTGTATTTAAACATGATTTGGAGCTTGTTTTTGGAAAAGTGTTTATTTCTGTATTCCAATATTGCAACTTGCTGAAAACTGTCCACAGTGATCCTATCATCCAGTTCTAACAGTACTGGAAAAAAATCACTTACAGAGTGCATCAAACATGATTTAGATCTTGTTTATGAAAAAGTGTTTATTTCTGTATTTCAACATGATTTAGAGCTTGTTATTGAAAAAGTGTTTATTTCTGTATTTCACCATGATTTGGAGCTTGTTTTTGGAAAAGTGTTTATTTCTGTATTTCAACATGATTTGGAGCTTGTTTTTGGAAAAGTGTTTGTTTCTGTATTCCAATATTGCAACTTGCTGAAAACTGTCCACAGTGTTCCTATCATCCAGTTCTAACAGTACTAGAAAAAAAATCTCTTACAGAGTGCATCAAACATGATTTAGAGCTTGTTCATGAAAAAGTGTTTATTTCTGTATTTCAACATGATTTGGAGCTTGTTTTTGGAAAAGTGTTTATTTCTGTATTTCAACATGATTTGGAGCTTGTTTTTGGAAAAGTGTTTGTTTCTGTATTCCAATATTGCAACTTGCTGAATACTGTCCACAGTGTTCCTATCATCCAGTTCTAACAGTACTTGGAAAAAAATCACTTACAGAGTGCATCAAACATTATTTAGAGCTTGTTTATGAAAAAGTGTTTATTTCTGTATTTCAACATGATTTAGAGCTTGTTTTTGAAAAAGTGTTTATTTTTGTATTTCAACATGATTTAGAGCTTGTTTTTGAAAAAGTGTTTATTTCTGTATTTCAACATGATTTGGAGCTTGTTTTTGGAAAAGTGTTTATTTCTGTATTCCAATATTGCAACTTGCTGAAAACTGTCCACAGTGATCCTATCATCCAGTTCTAACAGTACTGGAAAAAAATCACTTACAGAGTGCATCAAACATGATTTAGAGCTTGTTTATGAAAAAGTGTTTATTTCTGTATTTAAACATGATTTGGAGCTTGTTTTTGGAAAAGTGTTTATTTCTGTATTCCAATATTGCTACTTGCTGAAAACTGTCTACAGTGATCCTATCATCCAGTTCTAACAATACTGGGAAAAAAATCACTTACAGAGTGCATCAAACATGATTTAGAGCTTGTTTATGAAAAAGTGTTTATTTTTGTATTTCAACATGATTTAGAGCTTGTTTTTGAAAAAGTGTTTATTTCTGTATTTCAACATGATTTGGAGCTTGTTTTTGGAAAAGTGTTTATTTCTGTATTCCAATATTGCAACTTGCTGAAAACTGTCCACAGTGATCCTATCATCCAGTTCTAACAGTACTGGAAAAATATCACTTACAGAGTGCATCAAACATGATTTAGAGCTTGTTTATGAAAACGTGTTTATTTCTGTATTTAAACATGATTTGGAGCTTGTTTTTGGAAAAGTGTTTATTTCTGTATTCCAATATTGCAACTTGCTGAAAACTGTCCACAGTGATCCTATCATCCAGTTCTAACAGTACTGGAAAAAAATCACTTACAGAGTGCATCAAACATGATTTAGAGCTTGTTTATGAAAAAGTGTTTATTTCTGTATTTCAACATGATTTAGAGCTTGTTATTGAAAAAGTGTTTATTTCTGTATTTCACCATGATTTGGAGCTTGTTTTTGGAAAAGTGTTTATTTCTGTATTTCAACATGATTTGGAGCTTGTTTTTGGAAAAGTGTTTGTTTCTGTATTCCAATATTGCAACTTGCTGAAAACTGTCCACAGTGTTCCTATCATCCAGTTCTAACAGTACTAGAAAAAAAATCTCTTACAGAGTGCATCAAACATGATTTAGAGCTTGTTCATGAAAAAGTGTTTATTTCTGTATTTCAACATGATTTGGAGCTTGTTTTTGGAAAAGTGTTTATTTCTGTATTTCAACATGATTTGGAGCTTGTTTTTGGAAAAGTGTTTGTTTCTGTATTCCAATATTGCAACTTGCTGAATACTGTCCACAGTGTTCCTATCATCCAGTTCTAACAGTACTTGGAAAAAAATCAATTACAGAGTGCATCAAACATTATTTAGAGCTTGTTTATGAAAAAGTGTTTATTTCTGTATTTCAACATGATTTAGAGCTTGTTTTTGAAAAAGTGTTTATTTTTGTATTTCAACATGATTTAGAGCTTGTTTTTGAAAAAGTGTTTATTTCTGTATTTCAACATGATTTGGAGCTTGTTTTTGGAAAAGTGTTTATTTCTGTATTCCAATATTGCAACTTGCTGAAAACTGTCCACAGTGATCCTATCATCCAGTTCTAACAGTACTGGAAAAAAATCACTTACAGAGTGCATCAAACATGATTTAGAGCTTGTTTATGAAAAAGTGTTTATTTCTGTATTTAAACATGATTTGGAGCTTGTTTTTGGAAAAGTGTTTATTTCTGTATTCCAATATTGCTACTTGCTGAAAACTGTCTACAGTGATCCTATCATCCAGTTCTAACAATACTGGGAAAAAAATCACTTACAGAGTGCATCAAACATGATTTAGAGCTTGTTTATGAAAAAGTGTTTATTTTTGTATTTCAACATGATTTAGAGCTTGTTTTTGAAAAAGTGTTTATTTCTGTATTTCAACATGATTTGGAGCTTGTTTTTGGAAAAGTGTTTATTTCTGTATTCCAATATTGCAACTTGCTGAAAACTGTCCACAGTGATCCTATCATCCAGTTCTAACAGTACTGGAAAAATATCACTTACAGAGTGCATCAAACATGATTTAGAGCTTGTTTATGAAAACGTGTTTATTTCTGTATTTAAACATGATTTGGAGCTTGTTTTTGGAAAAGTGTTTATTTCTGTATTCCAATATTGCAACTTGCTGAAAACTGTCCACAGTGATCCTATCATCCAGTTCTAACAGTACTGGAAAAAAATCACTTACAGAGTGCATCAAACATGATTTAGAGCTTGTTTATGAAAAAGTGTTTATTTCTGTATTTCAACATGATTTAGAGCTTGTTATTGAAAAAGTGTTTATTTCTGTATTTCACCATGATTTGGAGCTTGTTTTTGGAAAAGTGTTTATTTCTGTATTTCAACATGATTTGGAGCTTGTTTTTGGAAAAGTGTTTGTTTCTGTATTCCAATATTGCAACTTGCTGAAAACTGTCCACAGTGTTCCTATCATCCAGTTCTAACAGTACTAGAAAAAAAATCTCTTACAGAGTGCATCAAACATGATTTAGAGCTTGTTCATGAAAAAGTGTTTATTTCTGTATTTCAACATGATTTGGAGCTTGTTTTTGGAAAAGTGTTTATTTCTGTATTTCAACATGATTTGGAGCTTGTTTTTGGAAAAGTGTTTGTTTCTGTATTCCAATATTGCAACTTGCTGAATACTGTCCACAGTGTTCCTATCATCCAGTTCTAACAGTACTTGGAAAAAAATCACTTACAGAGTGCATCAAACATTATTTAGAGCTTGTTTATGAAAAAGTGTTTATTTCTGTATTTCAACATGATTTAGAGCTTGTTTTTGAAAAAGTGTTTATTTTTGTATTTCAACATGATTTAGAGCTTGTTTTTGAAAAAGTGTTTATTTCTGTATTTCAACATGATTTGGAGCTTGTTTTTGGAAAAGTGTTTATTTCTGTATTCCAATATTGCAACTTGCTGAAAACTGTCCACAGTGATCCTATCATCCAGTTCTAACAGTACTGGAAAAAAATCACTTACAGAGTGCATCAAACATGATTTAGAGCTTGTTTATGAAAAAGTGTTTATTTCTGTATTTAAACATGATTTGGAGCTTGTTTTTGGAAAAGTGTTTATTTCTGTATTCCAATATTGCAACTTGCTGAAAACTGTCCACAGTGATCCTATCATCCAGTTCTAACAGTACTGGAAAAAAATCACTTACAGAGTGCATCAAACATGATTTAGAGCTTGTTCATGAAAAAGTGTTTATTTCTGTATTTCAACATGATTTGGAGCTTGTTTTTGGAAAAGTGTTTATTTCTGTATTTCAACACGATTTGGAGCTTGTTTTTGGAAAAGTGTTTGTTTCTGTATTCCAATATTGCAACTTGCTGAATACTGACCACAGTGTTCCTATCATCCAGTTCTAACAGTACTTGGAAAAAAATCACTTACAGAGTGCATCAAACATTATTTAGAGCTTGTTTATGAAAAAGTGTTTATTTCTGTATTTCAACATGATTTAGAGTTTGTTTTTGAAAAAATGTTTATTTCTGTATTTCACCATGATTTGGAGCTTGTTTTTGGAAAAGTGTTTATTTCTGTATTCCAATATTGCAGCTTGCTGAAAACTGTCCACAGTGTTCCTATCATCAAGTTCTAACAGTACTAGAAAAAAAATGTCTTACAGAGTGCATCAAACATGATTTAGAGCTTGTTTATGAAAAAGTGTTTATTTCTGTATTTCAACATGATTTAGAGCTTGTTATTGAAAAAGTGTTTATTTCTGTATTTCACCATGATTTGGAGCTTGTTTTTGGAAAAGTGTTTATTTCTGTATTTCAACATGATTTGGAGCTTGTTTTTGGAAAAGTGTTTGTTTCTGTATTCCAATATTGCAACTTGCTGAAAACTGTCCACAATGTTCCTATCATCAAGTTCTAACAGTACTAGAAAAAAAATCTCTTACAGAGTGCATCAAACATGATTTAGAGCTTGTTCATGAAAAAGTGTTTATTTCTGTATTTCAACATGATTTGGAGCTTGTTTTTGGAAAAGTGTTTATTTCTGTATTTCAACATGATTTGGAGCTTGTTTTTGGAAAAGTGTTTGTTTCTGTATTCCAATATTGCAAATTGCTGAAAACTGTCCACAGTGATCCTATCATCCAGTTCTAACAGTACTGGAAAAAAATCACTTACAGAGTGCATCAAACATGATTTAGAGCTTGTTTATGAAAAAGTGTTTATTTCTGTATTTAAACATGATTTGGAGCTTGTTTTTGGAAAAGTGTTTATTTCTGTATTCCAATATTGCAACTTGCTGAAAACTGTCCACAGTGATCCTATCATCCAGTTCTAACAGTACTGGAAAAAAATCACTTACAGAGTGCATCAAACATGATTTAGAGCTTGTTTATGAAAAAGTGTTTATTTCTGTATTTCAACATGATTTAGAGCTTGTTATTGAAAAAGTGTTTATTTCTGTATTTCACCATGATTTGGAGCTTGTTTTTGGAAAAGTGTTTATTTCTGTATTTCAACATGATTTGGAGCTTGTTTTTGGAAAAGTGTTTGTTTCTGTATTCCAATATTGCAAATTGCTGAAAACTGTCCACAGTGTTCCTATCATCAAGTTCTAACAGTACTAGAAAAAAAATCTCTTACAGAGTGCATCAAACATGATTTAGAGCTTGTTCATGAAAAAGTGTTTATTTCTGTATTTCAACATGATTTGGAGCTTGTTTTTGGAAAAGTGTTTTTTTTCTGTATTTCAACATGATTTGGAGCTGGTTTTTGGAAAAGTGTTTGTTTCTGTATTCCAATATTGCAACTTGCTGAATACTGTCCACAGTGTTCCTATCATCCAGTTCTAACAGTACTTGGAAAAAAATCACTTACAGAGTGCATCAAACATTATTTAGAGCTTGTTTATGAAAAAGTGTTTATTTCTGTATTTCAACATGAATTTGAGCTTGTTTTTGTAAAAGTGTTTATTTCTGTATTTCAACATGATTTGGAGCTTGTTTTTGGAAAAGTGTTTATTTCTGTATTCCAATATTGCTACTTGCTGAAAAATGTCCACAGTGATCCTATCATCCAGTTCTAACAGTACTGGGGAAAAAAAATCACTTACAGAGTGCATCAAACATGATTTAGAGCTTGTTTATGAAAAAGTGTTTATTTCTGTATTTCAACATGATTTAGAGCTTGTTTATGAAAAAGTGTTTATTTCTGTGTTTCAACATGATTTGGAGCTTGTTTTTGGAAAAGTGTTTATTTCTGTATTCCAATATTGCTACTTGCTGAAAACTGTCTACAGTGATCCTATCATCCAGTTCTAACAGTACTGGGAAAAAAATCACTTACAGAGTGCATCAAACATGATTTAGAGCTTGTTTATGAAAAAGTGTTTATTTTTGTATTTCAACATGATTTAGAGCTTGTTTTTGAAAAAGTTTTTATTTCTGTATTTCAACATGATTTGGAGCTTGTTTTTGGAAAAGTGTTTATTTCTGTATTCCAATATTGCAACTTGCTGAAAACTGTCCACAGTGATCCTATCATCCAGTTCTAACAGTACTGGAAAAAAATCACTTACAGAGTGCATCAAACATGATTTAGAGCTTGTTTATGAAAAAGTGTTTATTTCTGTATTTAAACATGATTTGGAGCTTGTTTTTGGAAAAGTGTTTATTTCTGTATTCCAATATTGCAACTTGCTGAAAACTGTCCACAGTGATCCTATCATCCAGTTCTAACAGTACTGGAAAAAAATCACTTACAGAGTGCATCAAACATGATTTAGAGCTTGTTTATGAAAAAGTGTTTATTTTTGTATTTCAACATGATTTAGAGCTTGTTATTGAAAAAGTGTTTATTTCTGTATTTCAACATGATTTGGAGCTTGTTTTTGGAAAAGTGTTTATTTCTGTATTTCAACATGATTTGGAGCTTGTTTTTGGAAAAGTGTTTGTTTCTGTATTCCAATATTGCAACTTGCTGAAAACTGTCCACAGTGTTCCTATCATCCAGTTCTAACAGCACTAGAAAAAAAATCACTTACAGAGTGCATCAAACATGATTTAGAGCTTGTTTATGAAAAAGTGTTTATTTCTGTATTTCAACATGATTTAGAGCTTGTTTATGAAAAAGTGTTTATTTCTGTATTTCAACATGATTTGGAGCTTGTTTTTGGAAAAGTGTTTATTTCTGTATTCCAATATTGCTA